>NW_028301577.1:13955000-14255000 GCF_042242905.1 Orbicella faveolata | reverse complement strand
TCCGTTTCTTTTTGTGACCTCGGCGTAGGACTCAATACTCAGGATCTTGTCAAGTTGTCATGCGGCGCTATTTGTTTTAAGATATTTCCAAGGCGGCGGGATTGGCACCGGCTTCATAAGACATTCGTTCATTCACTATTTCGTGCAGTGTGGCGTATTTTGACTATGTTTATGCACAGCAACAGAGTTGAGCTCTTTTGTTGCTTCATTTGAAATTACCAGAAACCTGGAAACATCTACCTTCTTGAGATGGTTCTGAATTTGTTGTTGTGTGGTTTTCGTTTGTTCATGTTTTACTGGACTCGGTATCATACGGATCTTGAGCAGATGTTGATGAAAAATCGCCAAAATATTCGTCAAAATGGACACTGAAAGTTGGAAACTTCCATTAAAGTAGATCTTCAGCCTGAAGGAGCTCATAATTGTCATTCAGAAACTGTAATTAATTAAATTTGTTAATTTTTTGGAAAAACAATAACAACAGTTTTGGCAACAGTAGTTTCAAAATTCTCCACACAACGGCTTTTTGCCTTTCATCTTCCTGAAATTTTATTGATTACTTTAAACTAATCTTGAAATCTGATTGTTTGTTTTGTTTTACTGTCCCATTCTCATTAGCTGAGAAAAAGATGCGATTTAGAGCAAAAAATAGTGCGATTCGTGCATAAATCACACCACTGAGAGCCAATCAGATTGCAAGGATAACCAGTGATTTAAAAATGGATTTAATAAAGTTAAATATCTGGGGAAAAATGGAAGGAGTTTCAAGTTTTTTTGCATACGTTATTTCTCGAAAACAAAGTGCAAATTAACAAAAACAATAATTACACAATGACGCTTTTCATGTCAAAACAAGTCAGTCAGCCAAAAATTAGCTTGATCCTGCAAAAAAAAAAAAAATTGGCCCAAATGCTATATACGCCCTTTTAGCACGAAAGCCTTCAATTTTCAGATAGTCGCGTCTGATATATCAAGTCACGGAATAGTGCATTCTTATTCTGTTGCCACCTTTGCCATTAACAATAAAACCACTTCAAATTAATACACAACAAGAAGATCTGTTAGATCTTATAACTATGCTTTTGAAATTTACCTGTTTTCTTAGCACTACAGTAGCAATGCAGTGCACATTTGAAAGCAGTCCTTGATGATTCATTTATTGAGTTATTTTTTTGTAAAAAAAAAACCCTCTTAGTCGGCGCGTCGGGTATGTTACAGGTCAATGGGTGAGTGAGTGAGAGATGTATGTCACACCAATCAGATTGGATCTACTATAAACAGCCAATCAAATTTCTTGTTGTAAAGGTAAATGGTAAGTGAGAAACACAAGGTATGTATAAACACAAGGACTTTGGTAATTGAAAAATAAAGAGTGATGTGTATGTTGCCGGTTTGTGACTTTTAGTCCGGTTTGGAGGGGAGTGACAGTTACATACGTACATTGGGTTGTTTTAGAGTGCATAATTTTCAGTGTAATGGTGGCTAGTTATGAACAAGATGAGTCTTGAGTTTTGAAGCAGTTCATGAGTTAGTAGTAGGCAAATGGCATGAGATATTTTTATTTTTAATTACAAAGGGTAACTTGATACTTTTGTTTTTCACAAGGAGTTAATTCAATTAGAGGTCATGAATCATCGCTTCTAGTTCTTAGGACATGTTTTAGAGAAGACGAGACTATTAAGATTTGAAACAGTTCTAACGTTTACAATAGTAAGTGCAGGTAACGATTGTTTTGTTCTTGTTGCATGCAGATATAATGAGATATTTTTATTTTTTAGTTTCAAAGGGTAATTTGACCCCCTTCTTTTTCACAAGGGAGTAAATTCAATTAGAGCTGACGAACTGTCACCACGTGTTCCCACGAGATGTTTGCTATCTTTAGTTACAAAATGGTAACTTAACACTTTCGTTTTTTATATGGGAGTAAATTCAATTGGAGCTGACAAGGTATCAGCTATTATTCCCAGGATATTAAACAGAAAAGAAGCTTTCACTTCTGGATGGTGTTTATGTCTCTGCAGTAGCAGTTTAATATTTTTATTTGATGGACATTTTATGACATTGTTTTCAGTCCAATATTTTTAAAGGTAAAAAGTATGAAAACCATTCAAATGTTCTTTGAAGACTGCGTGGCACCAAGTGCAATTTAATTAAATCAGATTTTCAACATGTCCGAGAGTTTTTTTCTCTTTCGTTCTATTTTCGGTGAAGTAGTGTTGTTGCGTTGTGTTGTTCTCTTAACTTGAGTATTTTTGAACAAAAATTCCTCTTGTGATCAGTGAGTGAGGGAGTTATGCATGTCCGCGTGTCACACCAATCACAGTGTGGGCTGTATCAAAGTACGAATCAAATTGCTTGTTAGAAAATAAGATGGTATCTACATTAATCTGGAGATGTGTCAGATTACTGTAATTTGTTCAGTCAAACATTTTATGGCTTTCTATTTAGTTATCCTACCATTGCCAATGTAACATCATATGTACATCATAAATTCCCAGTTTCTTCCTTGCTGTATATTGCAACCAAAAACACTTGTCAAATTAACCACATCATTACTGTAAACAATTCCATGAATGCCCCTATCTCACAGACTTTCAGTTCACAAAAAAATAGCTCTTGCACACCTTGCGTGCCTCTGTTTATATTGGTCTGTGTTTTCAAGTTCTGCGTTTTCGAGGCCTGTGGTCTGTGGTCTGTGTTTTAGGGACACCCTATCATTTTTGTAACTAGTGCCTGTAGGGCTTCATTCTGGGTGAGTTTGAAGAAATTCAATTTTTGCGCTAATTCCAAGTCTAGTTGATATTTAGGGGAAGCTGCTCTTAACTATCCCAGCAAAAAACATTCCTTTTAGTTCTTTTCACCTTGTTACAAAGGATTCAAATACATGTAAGTGGGTCAGGTAATTTCTGAATAAAGGGACAGTGTCTCAGCTGGTTATCAAAAGTTTTTCTTTCATGCTTTCTTGCCAAATGCCAGCAAACATACAAATGAATTGGATTAAAAGATTACACAGAGCAAAACCAGGATTAAATACAGGATTACAAGAAGGATAGAAGTGGATAAAGTTAATCTCATTCATTTTGTGACAGGATCTCAACTAGATATCAAAATAATTGCCATTGTTCCTTAATTTGGTGGCATATGCCAGACACTGACCATAAGGTTAAGGTCACAAGAGAGGAGTTAGCAAGAAGTAATTAAAATGTTAATCAATACAGGTTAAATGTCTTCTTGACAAGAGGATTTGCACTGCTGAGGAAGCACCAATTGAATAATAATAACTATATAACTGATTGCTCATCAAAGCCTTATCTCATAGATCAGTCCAACTGGGTTAATACCTGTGAGAGAGATTTTGAGTGAAAGATTGACTGCAGCTGTAACGTGGACAAACAACCAGTCATTCTTGCTTAGTGACAATAATTAGATCCACCCAGGGGGGTGATACAGCCCAAATCACCAATTTTGCTCAAACTTGGCACAAATGTTATGTTTGGTGAGTAAATGATTGCGGCAAAACAGTTCGTCAAAATATTTTATCCCCTTCAAGTTTTTGCAGGGGGGGGGGACCCCTGCAAAAATGGCCATTTAACACTAATTTATGCATCTTTAATTGGCCATCTTTAGTTTAGTACTTCTACCACAAGAAAAGCCACGCGAAAATGAAATCCACTAGAACTATCAGTCTAAAAGCACAGATGTTCATTTCAACTGGGCAATTTGATTTCTCTCCTTGGCTTCATCTTCAGTAAGGTACATATTTTGTAGTGTTGTGAATAGCCTTTTATTGATGGCAAATATCTGCAATAGGCAGAACCAGATGCACATTATAGAAATATCTAGCTAAGCATTTTCCTATCCATTACGAGTAGAAATTCTGCAAAAACAAGCACTTGAGACACTTCTTTCAAACATTTTCAGAGCTATATCTTGAGGCATATCGATGGAACACTGCAGCGGAACATTCAACTCACAAACTCCCTCAACTTATGTTTTCAGGTGTAAAATAGAATGGAAACAAGAGGCCTAGAGGCCTTAACGCGGATGGTTTTTTTAAGTTTGCAGTGATCATCGTTGGTTTCTATGTGAAGAGTGATGCCCAGTAATGACATTAAGTGAAAATGGTGAATGCTTTTTGAATCTACGGCTGAAGGGCTGTAGATTCTATGTCATTGAGCATGTCTGTTAACCAAAATCGTGTAGCAAAAGAATATTCATACTTAATCAAACTTCGGATGTGCGAAGATCGCTTCCCAATTAATGCCCGAATGACTGACTGTACGAGTGAGAGGAACAAGATTGGTCACAATTGATTTGTTGGTAGACTTTTGGTTAGTCAAACCTGTCAATGTTTGTAAGAGGGAGTTGCTTGTCAAAACGGAGGGGAAAAAAATAAATTTGCTAGCAGAAGCACAGCGTTTACAGAGCATTATCAACGACTACGATCTCTAACCGCTGACCGTATGTATGACATTGCAGACTCGTTTTCCCATGCTCTTCGAAGTGACGGGAATTGGTGAGTAGACAAAGTTTTCCATTTTTTTCTGATATAACCAGGTACAGCTATCAGCGAATGTGCCAAGACATTGTTCTTGAATGATCTTGCATGATTTTGATTGGTTTACGAAAGGTTTTGATTGGAAATACGATTGTTACGTGCCTTCAAAGCATCTTTCGAGCAAATAAAATGCACATTTGCAAATTGATGTTTATTTCATGTTTTCATACAACCCAGAACTCAACGTAATGTTTGTTTTATTATAAATATTTGTTTCAGCTACAGGCAGGATCAATTCTAAAATGCTCTGCTGACAAATAGCTATCTGAACCAGGTCGATACAAAGAATGTTCACATAAATTCTTCATACGGAAATTCTGGATTCTTTCAATATTAAACACCAACAGATCAGGAAGGTTTGCTTTACATATATGAACAAGAGTAAGTTCCGTGTCATCTGTTCACCATCGTTTAAGCTTAACTAGCTAATATTTCTATACTATCTCAAAGGGATGTCCCTGGTTTTATGAAAAGCTTTTATGAAGAGCCCGAGAGTTATTGACGTCACCATCCTATACAAAAATTACACAACTTAAAGCATTTTGTCTTTGGCAACAGAGCATGCAAAAGTTAATTTCCTGCATCTACTGCCGTTCCCATCTTGGCCTTCCTGCCCTTGCATCATGATGTTGCTTGTGATGCAGAGGACATTAATGCCATGCACTCAAATTTTAAAACAATATATTTTGCAATGTAGAACAGAACCTGCTATAATGAACACTATATCAAGGCTTCTCTAATTAAGTGAGTAATCTTAACTCTTTCTGATTCACCAATTTGTTGCTTAGCAATGACGTCATCAGTTTTTACATGTGGACGTATATAGATAGTGTTAGCGGCATATTCCCGCCAGTAGTTCAAGTTTCAGTTATCGTGCATGCACAGTACGTGTTTTCAAGTAAATTAAGTTTTAAGCTACCCTTGACTATTTAGAGTGCAAGCGGGAACCGATGTGTAAGTGCAAACTGTTTTCTATGCTTGCTTTTTAGTATAAGTTTCAAGTTTTGACGTTTTTTAACCTTAAGAACCTTTAGTCTCTGGTTTTTTTATACAACAGCCTATTGTACTAAGTCCAACACGTGGCAGGGCCCCAGTTTTCAAAGTTTTTATTTCATCTTGTTTTTAGCGATAGATCTTTATAGTTCACACTCCCCCTACGTTAGGTTTCTATTTAGCAACTTTCCTATAAGAATCTCTGGTAATTCAGTTAAGTCCTTTCCTTGCTAGTAAATTCCCACATCGCTTTCAGTGGCGCTCACGCAAGCACGTTTTTATCGCATCATACAATTTTATTGCTTTCAAGTTTTTAGAGTGTTATCATTTATTGTATTAGGACAGTTAGCAGTATGCGTATCTGCTTGGGATCACCAATGATTTTAATTGTATCTTTACTGAGAAGTTTGACTGGAAGTATTGTCATATCGCAGTTATGATTGGAATGTTTGCTATCATTGTTTCGTGACTCTTGTCATCTTGTAATCTTCTATTATCTAGTAATTAGTTTATTCATTACATTATATTTCAGTTTACGTTCGATTATCGTCAATTAAATCACCGTCAATCACAGCTGATTTTCCGTGATCTCTGGCTTTATTTGATTAGTAAAGCATCTCCCACACACACTAGTCTCATCGCAACAAGTTGTCTAGCAAGTGACAATTCAGCCTTTCAACAGTCGCTGTGAACCTGACGTTACAGTAAAACATCGAGGCTTGTTCTAAATTCGTCATCGGTATTTCATGACAAACAATGAGCATCGCATCCGCACCTGAAGATCTGGCGTCGTTTCTTGACGAAGACACTGATGAAGACCAAGAAAATGTTGTGCCCATTGCCCAGTCAGAACTCAATGTCAAAATTTCAAAGCGAAAACAGAAGTTCTCAGAGAAGGGAAAGAGCTTTCTAAAGGAATTGACAGCAAAAAGAAAAGAAACAGCTTTCCGAAATCTTAAAAGAAAATTAGATCACATTAAGAAACTACATGAAGATCCCCAAACGGAATTAGAAGTTTTGGAAGTCGAACGCAATGAATTAGATTCTCTAAAAGATGTCTTTAATCAAGCGTGCTACACATACAAAAGTCTGCTGGATAGTCCCGCAGAAAGGGAAGAATCCTATCAGTGGTATGACGTTAGAGACCGAGAATTTACCGAACAAAGAATGAAGCTTTGTGAACAAATCCAGCGCCTTGAAAAAGGATCGCTTTTCACCAAATCTAGCGCCTCGTCGAGCCATAGATCAAAAGTAAGATCCAAGTCATCTAAAGGGTCGACTAGGTCCTCCTTGCGTTCCGTTTCTCAAGCTAGAGCGGACGCTGCAGCAAAGGCAGCTAAAGTCAAAATAGAAATGGAATTTCTGGAAAAGGAAAATGAACTCAGGCGCATTCAACTAGAAAAGGAGTATGCGCTCGCAAAGGCAGAAGAAAGTGTGTTCAAAGAAATTCTAGATGAAGAATATAAATTAAACACGCAAACAAAACAGGGAATTAAACTCGAGGACAAGGAGATAAGCCCCCAACAACCGACAGCCATCACGACAAGAATTGCAAAACAGGAAATGAACACCAACAGCCCTCCTTTTGTGCCTAACACGATTCCAGACAACTTTGGCCAGCAACCAGCAAACAATATACAGAACTTTTAACCATCATCTAGTATAAGTTTCGCCCTGAACCAACTGGTCAACCTTCAAGCCCAACAAACGCAATTAAGCTCAGCACTAGTCAATCAACAAAGGACCTTTCACCTCCCCGTTAAGGAGACTCCGACATTTTCCGGCAACTCATTCAAATATCCAGCTTTCGTGACTGCATTTGATAGTATTATTGCCGCCAACGTCTCCGCTGATAAGGACAAATCGTTCTTCTTAGAAAAATACACAACCGGCAAGGCCAACGAGGTGGTTAAAGGTTTCCTAGCGACAAACTCTGAAACTGCATACAGCGAAGCCCAGAAACTGCTCGATCAGCGTTTTGGAAACCCTGTGGTGGTAGCCGAAGACTACAAAAAGAAACTTAGAGGTTGGCGACAGATCAGTGATGGCGATAGTAAGGGACTGGAGGAATTCTCTGACTTTTTGGTACGCTGTGAAGAGGCTATGAAGACTATGAAATCTGTCGGAGCTGGATTCTGCTCAGATCCTACAGTCGATCTCCGCCAAGTTGCCATCGTACTCGGGCGTCAAGTGGTGTAGGTCCGCTCATGAGACTCAGGTAAAGGGAAAGAGGCTCGTGGGTTTTACGGACTTTGTAAAGTTTGTCAAACAAGAAGCCGAAGTAGCAAACGACCCGATCTTTTCTCCAGACGTGCTTAAGAGAGAAAGGAAAAGGAACGGCCCGGTTAGAGACAACACCCATGGCACAAGGTCGAGGCATCAAGGTGGAATCAATCCAAGTCAATCATTGGTCACTTCTACTACTCCAGTAGGCCACTCTGAACAGACACAATCAGCAGCCACATCGTGGCGCAAACAGTCCTGCCCAGCCTGCAATGGCAAACATACAATAGCGAAGTGCAGCAATTTCACCAAGGCTACTGCAGACAAGAGGTTGGATCTCATCATCGAGAAACGCCTATGCTTCAGATGCTTCAGAGCAGGTCACGTTTCCGCTGACTGCACATCCAAGCAAACCTGTGGTGAGTGCGGAAAGCGTCACACCTTGCTACACGGAGCGACTCTAAAGTCAAAGACACGCAGCAAGCAAACTCCGCCAAGCACTCAGTCGTCACGCAATCCACCCCAACCCTTGCAACCAGACCACGCTGCCGAGTCTGCTCACTCAAACGCTGCCAGCGTCTCCCACAGTTCTGTCGGTACATCGAACGCCATCATCATGTCTCGAATCGTGCCTGTAGTCCTGTACCATAAGGATAATCCCAGCAAAGAAATTAAAACGTACGCACTCTTGGATGACGCTAGTGACATGACGTTCGTGACAAATAAGGTAAAGAGCGAGCTTGGAGTTGAGGGAGTCGACACAAGTCTCAATTTAAGCACAATGCATAGCCGCAAAGTAATCCCTGTATCCCGTATCGACGGATTGATAGTGGAGCGCCCCAACAAACACGCGCAGGTCGAACTCCCTAAGGCATATGCAAGAGACATAATCCCATCCAGAAAGGACCAAATCCCAACCCCAGCAGTAGCAGACAAGTGGCAACACCTGAAGAAAATAAGGGACAAAATACCTCCGCTAGACGAAAACCTCGACGTTGGAATACTGATCGGATCCAACTGCCCGAAGGTGATTAAACCAAAGGAAGTGATAGCTGGTAAAAGCGAAGATCCATACGCAGTCCGAACACTCCTTGGTTGGTGCATAGTCGGACCAGCCAGTCTTTCAGAGACCCCCCTAGACGAAGACGGCGTAGCAACGTGCAACAGGATTATAGCACATGAGAACACGCCTGAAACAAGCCACATTAGTTTTATCCTGGAAGACAAGACAAAGGAGGCTCTAAACCCCTGCTATGTAAATCAAATGTTTAAGATGGACTTTGCGGAAAATAAGCACATGGCTCAGCAAAGTCTCTCCAAGGAAGGCAAGAGGTTTCTAAACATCGCAGAGACGCACATACACAGACGTGATGATGGCCACTACGAACTTCCACTCCTGTTGAAGGAAAGCTTCAAAGGTCTCCCTAACAACAGAGATGACGCTGTCCAATGCATGTACCACCTCAAGAAACGGTTTACGTCACCGAGTAACAGAATACAAAGAAGAGTACATGAAGTTCATGGGAGACATGATTGAAAACGGCTACGCCGAAAGGGTTCCAAGTGATGCTGACGCGAACTCCGGCATGACCTTTTACATTAATCATCATGGTACAAGACATCCGAAGAAAAAGAAGTTAAGAATAGTCTTTAATTGCAGCCAAGAATACAATGGGAAATCTCTGAACAAGAATCTGTTGCAAGGTCCTCTACTGACAAACAACCTTACTGGTGTCTTGAGATTCCGACAAGAACCCGTTGCTGTGACATGTGACATTGAGGGCATGTTCCATCAAGTCCACGTCAATCCCGAGCACCATGACCTGCTTCGCTTCCTCTGGTGGGAGAATGATCTTTCTAAAGATTCTGTAGACTATCGCATGACAGTTCACCTGTTCAGTGCGACGTCATCACCAAGCTGTGCCAACTTTGCACTCAAGCAAACCGCGAATGACTTCGAGGGAGAATACGGTGAACAAGCAGCCAACTTCATGCGAAACGATTTCTATGTAGATGACGGCTTGAAGTCAGTCGCTACAGCAGCGTCAGCAGTAGAATTGGTGAAAAAAGTAAAAGCCATGTGCCACCAAGGAGGATTCAATCTTCACAAGTTCTTGTCCAACAGCAAAGAGGTAATCAAGAACATCCCCGAGAGCGACAGGGCAGAGGGAGTTAAAGAGATAGACCTAGACCTGGACGCACTTCCCTTAGAACACACACTAGGAGTTCAATGGTGCGTCGAATCTGACAGCTTCGAATTCAGCGTTGTCCTGCAAGACAAACCATGCACGAGACGAGGTATCCTGTCGACCGTAAGCTCTATATATGACCCTATAGGTTTTGTAGCCCCCCTAATGCTTCAAGGAAAGTCAATACTGCAAGAGTTATGCAGTCTCCATTTGGACTGGGACGATCCAATACCAGAAGACACGAAGATGAGATGGGAGAAATGGAGAATGGAACTGATGAAACTACAGAGCATCACGATTCCTCGGTGTTACAAGCCTAAAGATTTCGGTCAAGTCGTCAGAGCAGAGCTGCACCATTTCAGTGACGCAAGCATCCGGGGCTATGGCCAGTGTAGCTATTTACGTCTCGTAGTTGATGCAAACAAGGTCCACTGCGCTTTCGTGATGGGAAAATCGCGAGTAGCTCCTCTCAAACCTGTAACCATCCCGAGACTCGAGCTAACCACCGCTGTTTGTTCCGTACGGATAAGTCAACAGATTCATCGTGAGCTAGAATACCGGATCGATGAGGACTTCTTCTGGACGGACAGCAAAGTTGTACTTGGGTACATAAGCAATGAAAGCAGACGTTTTCATGTATTCGTCTGTAACAGAGTACAAGAGATACAAGACAGTACCCACAGAAGCCAATGGCGGTATGTTGACACTAAACAGAACCCAGCAGATGAAGCGTCACGTGGAATGAAGACCGATGAGCTCCGAGATTCACGGTGGATTCTGGGACCAGAGATGTTATGGAAAGAAGAAGGCGAATGGCTGAACGATGACGAACAAGAACATAACTTGAAGTACGACGACCCAGAGGTCAAGAAATCCGTCGCCATGGCATCATCCTTAGTCGACCAAAGAATGGCCACCCTAGAAGAGAGAATCGAGCGTTTTTCTGATTGGTACCGAGCCCGGCGAGCAGTAGCACTCTGTTCGAAGTACATCCAGAAACTAAGGACGGGTGAACAAAGAACCAAGCGAAGTGGTCCAAGTATCAGCTGAAGATTTGGAGGAGGCCGGAAGGTCAATCATTCACGCCGCGCAGTCTAAGGCCTTTCAAGGTGAGTTTAAGTTACCTGCAAGGGAAGCAGAAGAACAGGGATCCTTCCCGAAGCAGAAAACTGCGAAGTTACGCAGTTCAATCAACAAGTTAGATCCGTTCATCGATGAATACGGAGTACGATGAATACGCATTGGCGGCCGCCTCAAGCATGCAGATCTCTCAGACAAGGTGAAGCATCCAGTAATCCTACCCAAAGGCAGCCACGTGACCAGCCTTATAATTAAGTACTACCACGAGCGCAGCAAACACCAAGGCAAAGGCAAAGGAATAACGCTTAACGAGATTCGATCCCGCGGTTTTTGGATCATTGGAGGCTCGTCCGCTGTGAGCAACGTCATTGCTTCCTGTGTGACATGTAGGAAGCTGCGAGGTGCCGTTATTGAGCAGAAGATGTCTGACCTTCCCGAGGACCGACTAGAAAGCTGCCCACCCTTCACATATTGCGGCGTAGACTACTTCGGCCCATTCACAATTAAAAAAGGGCGCAAGGAGCTAAAACGCTATGGAGTCCTATTCACTTGTATGTCGTCAAGAGCTATCCATCTGGAGACTGCAGCCTCGCTGGACACAGACTCCTTCATAAACGCATTGAGACGCTTCCTAAGTTGTAGGGGCCCAGTGAGACAGCTAAGAAGCGACAATGGAACAAATTTCGTAGGAGCTCGTCAAGAACTCAAAGAAGCTTTAGAAGAAATGAATGATAGCCGTATTAAGGAAGAACTCCTAAAGTCACAGTGTGACTGGATCAAATTCGAGATGAACGTTCCAGCCGCAAGCCACATGGGCCGAGTATGGGAGAGGCAAATAAGGACGGTGCGCTCAATCCTATCCTCACTTCTCTCTAACAATGGTACACAGCTGGATGATGAGTCCCTGAGAACGCTAATGTGCAAGGCGGAAGCGATAGTCAACAGCCGCCCCCTCACCACCAATCACCTTTCAGACCCAGATTCGCCAGAACCGCTAACCCCTAATCACTTGCTGACAATGAAATCTAAGGTTCTACTCTCACCACCCGGAAAATTTGAGCCAGCTGACATGTACACCCGCAAACACTGGAGATGTGTGCAACACCTCGTCAACGAATTCTGGACCCGCTGGCGAAAAGAGTATTTACTAAGTCTTCAGGAACGACAGAAGTGGACGCGGCCTCGTCGAAATCTACGTGTCGGCGATGTCGTGATGGTTAAGGACACCAACCTTCCACGGAATGCATGGCAACCCGCCCACGTCACCACGGTCTACCCAAGCCAGGATGGTCAAGTCCGCAAAGTTCAAGTAGCTCTACCAGATGCCTGCCTGGACAAGAAAGGAAGGAGGTCAGGACCCATACGGTATCTGGAGAGACCGGTACAGAAACTGGTACTTCTTGTGCCATCCCCTGAGTAAAGACCGGAGTAGTCCCGGCCGAGGAGCCTGCTGCCAACCATGAACTGTGACATTAGTTTTCATGATAAATATAGGTTATAAACATTGTAGACATTCATGTGCTCATCAAGTACCTATTTCGTTCTAAAGGAAAGAGAAAACCTTAGTTGTTGTTATCCCCCCCCCCACCGGCACCCTGCAAGAAGGTGGGCTCATCAATCATGGACCTCGGGCCTTTGAATTTTTGTGACAAAAAGTCTGGGCATTTTTTCTGTGCGAAGATTTTTTGGGGGAAACTTCCAAGCCACCCACAAATAAAGATTTGGCATTTGTGACAGTTCCCTTTTCCTTTATGCTACGATGACATTTACGACGATTCTTCTGCAACACCTTGTATGTGCTGAGAAGTGAAAAACAAACTTGTGGTCACATGATCTCAAAATATCGGGAAAAAAGACAAGTAAATACAAGAGTGAAGGGAATTTCTCACATATAAAAAAAGCTCCTAATGACCTGTGTGATCTTGGCTTGATAGGAGTCACATAAACAGCAAAATTCAGAGATTTCCCTTAACGCCGCGTTTATAGGTAATGTAAACATATTCAGAGAGTTTTAACCAAACAATTATCGTAAAGCCAGCAAATTCTTAGGATGAACATCTTGAAAATCTTGTTTTAATACAGCACTTATACTGGAAAAGAAACACCTTTTCATTCAGTAATAGATAAAACGACCTTGAGCAAACAAACACGCTCTTTCTACGTCAGAAAAGATATCAAAACGCTAGTAATTTTCCAAACACTATTTGCATACGTGTCGCTTGAATCGAATTAGAACACATGGGTGCTCTCGAATCAATGTATTGTTTTCTATTATTCTGAACAGTTTATTGCGAATGTTACTCCATGTTTCTACGAGCCGTACAGTTCTAATTCGGCTTGCTATGTATGGCTTTGTTTGTTCTTAAAAATGAGTGCTAGCGTAAACAACATACGTTTGAGACATTTGGTAAGATCAAGTAAGTTGCAGGGTAAACAATAAGTCCTTCCTCAAACGTTTGAAATGCTTGTTCAGGTTTAAATATTTCAAATCAAAGCAATGCAAAAATAAATTAAGCTCAAAACAATGAAATCCAAATTTATAATAACTAAACAAGAGGTTATTTTGATGGTTCTTTATTACATGTAAATATACACCTTCAAATTTTCTTTGAACACATGCAGTCCACCTAACGTGCACTACAAAAAAATGAATGTGTTAAGCTAAGTTCTAAAGGCGGCAAAATACAAGAAACAAAAACCCGTATCTTGTATATCACCGCTTAAAGGTGGCGACGATATGTTCAGTACAAAAACTCTCAACTTGGCCTATGTTTCGAGTTTTTCACCTTGTGTGATCAACTTTATAGTTGCAATCAGTACAGAGTGGGTCTAATTTGAGCAACAAATTTTGGCTTTGCTGCTCATTCATCAAAATCACAACTTGTCACGCATATAATTTGCTCACATTTCGTGACAAGTTGAGGGTTTGTGTATCTCGTGAAGCCACCTTAGAGCTTACCGCAGGAAGCCTTCCACGTAGCGAAAAAAATCAACCTTGAATGCGGATGAAAAGCAACAGGAGCCACCATTGGCTACAATGTAATTACCTGTAGCCAATAACAACTTGCGTTACAATTTGCAACTACCATGAAGGGAAAAAAACAAACAAAACGACCCAAATTTCTAACACGGATTGCTTCGCATCTGCATAACAAGGAATAACTACTACATACATATCACTTAGATGCGATTTTAGGCTCTCTTGATCTTTGATTGCTGGATTGCAAAATTGTCATCTGTATACGGGTCCTTCAACCCGGTGAGTTTTAAAGAGAATATCCATTGCCATCCGGCTTTCATGGTCACAGATGCTAGCAACTTGTTGGCATCACCACTCAAAAGACTGCTCAAAATCCACAGACAGCCATCACTGCTGCTATAACATACAGTTAACAAATCGAATGCAGTTTAGTGTTGTCTGTACTCTTATCGACAATGATACATGTCATCACAGTGGTCAAAATGTTCCAGACTCATGAGGCACAGCCGAGTGAGTCCACAACAAATTTTGACCACTGTGATGACACATATCATTGTCGATAAGAGTACAGACAACGCTAAACCACATTCGATTTCTTTTTTACACAATATCAACGTCAAAGAAAATGTTTTTTTCAGAGCACGACGAAGAGCGTGACACATTGACACGACCAGCGTTGTCTGTACTCTTATCAACAACGGCAAATTAGCCAATCAGATTGCAAAATTAGTAGCAATTGTGGTAAAAATCTCTTTTTACCGGAATTGCTACTAATTTTGCAATCTGATTGGGTAATTTGCCATTATTGATGAGTCCAGACAATGCTGCTTGCGTCAGTGTGTCACGCAATGCCTTTTTCAGCTTGCGCTCTGACGTCGATATTGTGGTAAAAAACAAATTGAATTGTGGTTTACAAGGTCTGTACTCTTGTCAACGATACGCGTCATCCCAGTGGTCAAAATTTATTGTGGACGCACTTAGCTGTGCCTCATGAGTCCACAGCATTTTTACCACTGTGATGATGCATATCGTTGTCGATAAGAGTACAGACCAGGCTAAACCACATTTGATTTGTTTAATTGAAACCCACCACAAAAAAACCCACCAAACACTCTGCCATTTTTGACAATGTTGAGTTGACACCATCATTGAAAAGTAAGCGGTTCAGTAGGTACATCATGTATGGTAATACAAATTGTTCCGTATAATATCGTCAAAGATGGCGGCATGTTTTGTTGTGGCTTTTGAAAGAAATTAATGTGTTACAGCAGTAGTGATGGCTCTCCCTGGATTTTGAACGGCCTTTTGAGTAGGATTATCGACAACCTGTTGATATCTGTGGTGATGAAAGCGGAATAGTAGTGGACGTTTTTCTGTTAAAACCTGTGTCAAAGTTAACAGGAAGGACACAAAACTGAACATCTTGAAAGGGTATCAAAATCCAAGAATCAAAGAGAGGGCAAAATCGGGTCAAAGTGACCTGTATGCAGTAGTTATTTCTTGTTTCCATTCTATTTTACACCTGAAAGCATAAGTTGAGGGAACTTGCGAGTTGAATCTTCTGCTGCAGTATTCACATCGATATGCCTCAAGATATAGCTCCAAATATATTTGAACCAAGTTTCTCAAGTGCTTCTTTATGCCAAATTTTTACTCGTAATCGATAGCAAAATACTAAGCTAGTTATTACTTGTTGAGTTCGAGTTAGGTTAAGACAGAGAAATGGCTTTTGTGTTTTATTGGATGTTATGAAATGGCCATAAATCGAAAAGTTATATCTAACAACAACAACAACCATTTATTTGTACTCACAATTTATAAAATAATTGCAATAAACATTAAATTAGTATAGAGTACTGCCTGCCCAAAATAACCATAAGGGCTAAAAAGAATGGGCAGACATTACGTTACATAGATTATTTATACAGTTATCGGTTGGTAACACACTTACACACACACACAAATATAAAGATACAAACAGAATGGAAACTTACAGAGGAACAGAATATATCCTTATGAATTAATTAAAATAATTGTAATATTTAATATGAATCAATAAAGTGTATTTTTAATTTCCTCTTTAATTGAAAATCAAGTAATTGTTTGTCAGACTCATCAAGAGAATTCCAAATTTTAGGTCCCTGATATCTAATGTTGAAGATTCCGAAATTGAAGGGGTGAGTGCAAAACCATGTTAAGTGACGATTTGGGTGAAAAAAAAAAATTTTCGTGAAAGGGCTTGAATTTTTGCATGTGGTCTTCAATGTAATAGAAAAACGCGGCCCTGTATTTTTGTCGCTGGTTTTTGCTTCGTTTTCGAGTTATAACGTATGCAAAAATACTTGGCTTTTCCTAGCCATGTCTTTAGAGTTTATTTGTTGAACAGCAAACAGGCAGACTGTTTATAGTGTATGAAGTCAAAATCAAATCTCCCAGCATATATAGAGCGGAAATCTGGGAACAGATTGTTTACATCAGTTATTGTGACGTGAGCACAACACGTGAATCGATCGAGCGGCAAACAAAATACCATCGAACAAAAAAGAGATGTGCTGCATTAGAGCTCTGTCAACTAATATCTTAAGCATTGTGTTAAAGTACCTTGTGTGCCTGCCTGGTGGTTGAGAGGCATCATAAAGCCTCGATAAACCCGTAAGTCATCAGCACGTTTTAAAGAATCAAAATGTGTTCTGAAACTTCGAAGGCAGCTGATATACCGTAATCCTGTTATCGGCGTTCGAAGTCAGATCGAGCCAGGCAGCAAAGTCCAAGAGCAGTTCTTGCCCAAGAAAAATACCCTCTGGTGAGTCGTGGCCCATTTGCCAAGCGTTGCTAGCGTCAAAGTTTGGAAAGCGAGAACTGGTTTTAGACTTATAAAATTTGTCTTGTATCGACCGCCATGTTTTCCCGCGCACGAGGTGTAAAGACCCTTCCCGGCATGCATTGCGATCATGTTCTGCTCGCATTTCTCGAACTGGTAACTAGATTGTTTCGGCTTTTTTCATTTAAAGATAATAATGGCCAACAAGTAGCGATCGATTGTAACATAGATCTGTGATCCAGGTTGCGTTGATTTTATTTCATATCGGCATGATTTGTAGTGTTTTGAACTTCTAGGATCAGCGGACATGCAGATGTATGGAGACCCGTACGTTGCACAGAAGGGTTAATTTGTTAATCTGTTAGGCGGTGCGTGACATAAAGCTACGATCACGTTTGTCGAAAAATATGTATTTATCTCGTGATTTTTAGCCATTTAAGACGTTGCTGTATTTGGAAAAGTGCTTATTTGATGTTTATTTGTTCAGTGCAGATAGTCATTGTCCCAGATAACCAAAGTAAGTTCCAGATGTTAACACTATTTTCCGGCCGCCATATTTTACCTATTTAAACCTGAAATCAACATTTTTGAGCTTATACGTTGCGTGAAATTAACATTTTCCTGTTTTCTAAGTGAAATCAACATCCTTGCCGTCACGCATTACGTGAAATCAACATATTTACCTATTTAGACCTGAAATCAACATTTTTGAGCTTATATGCTGCGTTAAATCAACATTTTTCTGTTTTCTAAGTGAAATCAACATCCTTGCCGTCACGCGTTAACATGAAATCAGCATTTTTGCCTATTTAGACCTGAAATCAACGCTTTTGAGCTTATACGTTACGTGAAATTAATATTTTGCTGTTTTCTAAGTGAAATCAACATCCTTGCCGTCTCGCGTTACGTGAAATCAACATTTTTGAGCTTATATGCTACGTGAAATTAACATTTTGCTGTTTTCTAAGTGAAATCAACATCCTTGCCGTCACGCGTTACGTGAAATCAACATTTTTACCTATTTAACCCTGAATCAACATTTTTGAGCTTCTACGCTACATTAAATCAACATTTTTCTGTTTTCTAAGTGAAATCAACATCCTTGCTGTCACGCGTTAACATGACATCAGCATTTTTACCTATTTAGACCTGAAATCAACATTTTTGAGCTTATACGCTGCGTGAAATTAACATTGTGCTGTTTTCTAAGAGAAATCAACATCCTTGCCTTCACGTGTTAACGTGAAATCAGCATTTTTACCTATTTAGACCTGAAATCAACATTCTTGAGTTTATACATTGCGTGAAATTAACATTTTCCTGTTTTCTAAGTGAAATCAACAACCTTCCCTTTACGGGTTAACATGAAATCAACATTTAAACCTTTTTTGACCTGAAATCGACATTTGTGAGCTTTTACATTGCGTGAAATTAACATTTTACTGCTTTCTAAGAGAAATCAACATCCTTGCCGTCGTGCATTAACATGAGTCAACGTTTTAACCACTTTTGACCTGAAATCAACAAATTTGAGGTTATATAAGTTGCGTGAAATTGACATTTTGCTGGTTTCTAAGTAAAATTGAAGTCCTTGCGGTCACGGCGGGCCGATCCTTTGTTATAATAAACCGAGGCGAGACTTCGACTTATAACAAAGGCTTGGCTTGGCTATTATGACAAAGGGTTGGCTCTGTTTATCATAACAAAGGCCCGGCTTCATTTATTTGAAGACCTCGGCGGGAAAAGGGCACTAGGTATTTTAATCAAAAGTGAACTTTGTCGAAAACGCTCCAAATTTCGCATGCAGTTTTGTTTAGGTATGTTTAACAATGTCCCATAGTTTTTCCGCTAAGCTTCGCTTCGTTTTCGAGATATTGCGTATGCAGAAAAACCACTCGGTTTTCCTAGCGGCGTCTTTATAAACAAAGCAAAAACCAGCGACAAAAATACAGGACCACGTTTTTCTATTACACTGAAGACCACATGCAAAAATTCAAGCCCTTTCGCGAAAATTTTTTTTTCACCCAAATCATCACTTAGCATGGTTTTGCACTCACCAGTTCAATTAGTTCTGGTTTTGGCCAATGAATAGTATGCCAGCACAGAAAAAATATTGAAGTCCCCAAAATTAACATTTTATGGCTTTTTTGAGAACTTTATTGATTTCTCTCACTATCCATGTTAGAATAATGTGTATTGGTTTTGCCTATTGCAGATATTTGCCATCAATTACAGTGTGTTTACTGAAACCAGGACCACCCAGACAATGGAAACCAATCAGATGGCACAACTGAAACAATAGATTCCAACATTTTCAAATCCAGCCAATCAAATGTCTGGTTCAAAACAATGAAATCTCGACTTGGTCATTGTGGTGCTTGTGCTACTATTACCAAGCTCAGGCCGTTAGTACTTTCGCGTTAGAAAATATTGTGTTACTGTACTTTAGATTTTACATTGACAAGCGTGATTAACTCATTAGATTGACAGTTTTCCACTGTGAACATATGCCACACAAAATATCACTTTTACGGTTGTTGTTTAAAACCCTAGAATAACAGATTTTGACATTTTTTTACATAATAAATTCCACTCCCAGCTTTCGGTTATTTACCATGCAGTTCTCGGAAAAACCATCGTGTCCACTGTCTCAGAAGCTGTACATTTTGGAGTTTGAGCTCCCTTTCTGGGTTATCGGTGTATTGAAATAACATCTAAATGGAGAATTCACACGAATTTTTTCCATGCTGTACTATCAAAGCCTCAGCGTGTAAAATCACTCAGGCAAAAACAAAAGACGATAGCGCCAAACCTCCCCCGGATGGAAAAGTCGAAGATATTGCGAACAAAGAATTCAAGTTACAAGTCCATTTTTGTATTAAGTTAACTTTTCATTTCTACTGCTTGAAGTTTGCTTTCAGCTCCTTTCAGTTACATCAAAAATAATCCCTGCCAATTCCTACATATTTTCAAACCTGTACACATGCGAAACTACTCAGAGACCATTTGAAGGGTTTCTTTTAAACAGCCACGACAATATTCAAACCCTACACCACACACTCTGGTGGTGATATATATTTATGAGTGACACTCTTAAGCGGCTTTTCTTTCCATGTATTTTCTAAACCAAACAACCCATAGAAAGTGGGGCAGTATATAATTCTTAAATCTGCAAGCACGTGAAACTACTAACGGTTTGGGCTTATTAATTGCATAAGCATCACAACGGACAAGTTAAGAGATTTCATTGTTTTGTACCAGACATTTGATTGGCTGGATTTGAAAATAGGACATTTGATTGGCTAGATTTGAAAATGTTGGAATCTATTGTTTCAGTTCTGCCATCTGATTGGTTTTCATTGTCTGGGTGGCCCTGGTTTCAGCAAACGCACTGTAAAGGCTATTCACAACACTACAAAATATGCACCTTACTTAAGATTAAGCCATGGAGAGAAATCAAATTGTCCAGTTGAAATGAATATCTGTGCCTTTAGACTGATAGTTGTACAGCATGATCCAGTGGATTTCATTTTCACATGGTTTTTCTTGTTGTAGAAATACTGAACCAAATATGGCTAATTAAATATGCATAAATTAGTGTCGAATGGCCATTTTGTCGGGGGTCCCCCTAACTTAAAGGGAATAAAATATTTTGACCTACTTTTTTGCCACAATCATTCCCTCACCAAACCCAACATTTGTGCCAAGTTTGAGCAAAATCAGTGATTTGAGCTGTATCACCTTCTGCCTGGTGCTGCCTCATTTTCTCATGGACACACTCTTAATACTAAATTAATAGGTCCTCAAGTAAACTAGACAGTACCTCTGGTGTCTGGGGAAAACCAGTGCAGTTCCACTTGAAATGTTTAACATCATCGAATGAAAGCTCTGGTAGGTTGTCCTAAAATAGATAATTGCACTTAAATTGAACCCACATTTATATCATTGGAAAAATATGAACACTAATCAAAATGACAAAGACGAATATTTTTGTCAACACACATTTTAAATTAACAATTTTTCAACTTTGTACCAAGTAAGACAATTTTCTCAGCTGAGAGAATCATGTTCAAAGGTATTTTTTCCTGTTCCTAGCTTATACTTTACCTTAGAATATTACTTAGGTGATTATAAACAGAGGTTATGTTGCAGTCACTGGTCAAGGATTAAGTCATATCTTACTTGAATCATCTGGTGCAAGGTGATAATTATAATGAAAATGCAAATCACTCATTTTCAAGCTATGATGTCATATGACGTCATTGCTCGATGTCAGGATGCAAAATTCCTTTGGATAAATGATGTCATGTACAATTTATCCAGAATCAAACTGAGGAGACCTGAGAACTAAGCCAGTTTCCTTGAAAACCACCATCTTGATTTTGGTAATCAAGCGACATTGTTTTGCAGCAGCTTGAGGTATCGACAATGTGTCGGTTAGATTTGAGATGGTACAAACCAGAAGGCAACTGACAGCAGCTTTTAAAGGGATTGAAAAGGTGAGTTGTCCAAAATCATTGTTTTTCTCAATCATGCAATATATTTGATACTGTAATGACCCATAATGAAAAGTTCTGATCTATGTTGTTTACATTTTATTGGGAAACAATGAATCTTCCAACTTTGAGTTTCAAAGTCATTTGCAATGAATGCCTTCATAGCAAACGACTTTTTTTTACACGCCGCTTTTGACTTACTGGCTTGTCAATGATATAGAAATATCTGAAATATATCCTGGGCCTTTGTTTTTCAAAATGCTTAAGGTCATTCCTCTTCATGAGATATTGATTGTTAATTCATACCTTCTTTTATTGTTAGCAGAACAGTGAAATGGTTAATGTGTATTGATCTTACTTCAGTTAGTTATCAGTGTATTTTCAAGTATTGGCTACATTTCAACAACAGACAGTAACAACCATGTTTGCAAGATACAGTACAATGTGAAATGTTGTACTTTAAAGCTAAATTATTTAGCTATAGGATTACAGAGTCATATTTGCCTCAGTGTAAATACACTGCCAAGTTTTGACAAAAAAGCAAAATAGCCACCTTATTCAAGTTCATATTTTTCACAATCAAATGAAGCGATTTTGTTCCACTTTTCAGCAAATGTGGTTCATGTGCATAAAAATAGCATGCGCTCCAAATGTGCTTCCCATAGGCCCGGCAAACATATACTAGAGTGACTCAATTAGATTTGTTTCATGTTACCAGTCAAAAACTTCAGCCAAGATTTTTTGATAGAATTTGCTTAAACTCGCTACTCATCAGGCACACTATCTAAACTACAAGTACAGTAGACAGTTTAGAAAGAAAACCTCTAGATGTCAAGAAAATTGACCATGAGTAAAAACAGCATTAACGTCATTGCGTTGCTATGGTAACTCCCATCTCAATAAAATACACCACACCCGAAACTTTGGTCTATCCCTAACAAGAGTGTGGATATCAATCTCCTGTATTATGCTTTAGTGCACTGTGATTTATATTTAAAGTTGGAAGGTATCACCATTGAAAAATCCAATCAAGCCACCTTAATGCTATGGATACCTGACTGGATACTAAGATAATATACCCAGTCCGTTTTATGAAGCTCGCATAGGTGTACAAGTTTTCGCAGAGCACCACACCTCTACGCTTTTACCACCCATCACTTGGGTACTTCTTCTCTTGTGTGTGTATATAAAACGGTGGCATGTTACCATGGTTACCAATAGTTTTTGGTCCATTGTAAAAGTTTTTATTCAACCCTACGCCTGAACTCATTCATTAACAATCATTTCTACATAATGAACTGTATGGCTCTACGACCACACATATTAAGATAATGAACTGTGTGGCTCTGTGACTCTATGATCACACATAACTTATCTAGATAATGAATATACGGTCGTACTAATGTTCTAAAGGAAAGTAAAATATACAGTCAAACTAACATTCTGAAGGAAAGTAAACAAACTATACGGTCATCCTAACATACTGAATGAAAGTAAAATATACAGCCATACTAAAACACTGACTGAAATTAAATGAACGACCATAATGAATGAACACACTGAAATTTACAAAAAAAAAATTATGGCCGTACTAACATACTGAATGAAAGTAAAATACACACAGCCATACATCTACTAACACACTACATGAGAGTAAAATATATGGCCGTACTAACATACTGAATGAAAGTACAATATAAACAGCTGTATTAACGTACTGAAGGAAAGTAAAATATGTGTGCCGTACTAACACAATGAATGAAAGTAAAATATACAGCCATTCCAACATACTGAATGACGGTAAAATGTATACATGTACAGCAGTACTAACACACTAGATGAAAGTAAAATACATACGGCCCTACTAACACTGAATGAAAGTAAAATGTGCCCAAGTACATGAAACTCGACATGGTTAGTAAAAATTTTCGTTAAATTAAGTAGTAATTATCATTCATAGAAACTCTTCTTACAAATAAATATTAATTTTCATGAAAGGCTGAGGTTTCCTTTTTTTGCATAAGATCATTTTCTTTCTTGAACAATTTGTTGTTCTATAAAAAAATATGCTTACAGCATAATTGAACAATGAAAAACACTCTTCACAGAACTCAAGGTAACCAGGCCTTTGTTGGATGGAGAGATCTGGACACAACCTTCATAAAATTACTTCCGCCATTTTGCTTATTTCAGCATTTGTTTTTTTGTTTTTTTGTTTTTTTGTTTTTGGGAGTGGCTCATTAGTGTAAACTGGTTATTATACAGAACAGATGCAGAAACCATTGGATAGCTTTATCAGAAAAAGACTGCCACCCAAAAGTTATGAAGAGGAAACAGTAGATCACAGAAACAACAACGAAGTCACAGAACAGGTACAGTTTCAAACACTACAAAAGACTACCAGAAGCGCTATGAAGAAAAGCGAAAACAAGAAGGAAGAACTTTTTGCCAGGAATGGGAAAAGGTATTTGCCTGGTTGCAGTTCGATGAGTCTACACAAACAATGTCTTCCTCACTCACAGACAAGAGCAGTTCCTTTTTCACAGGTACTCAGGCTTTCCATATCGGAAACATAAAAGCACACGCAAACAATCGTAAGGATGAGACATCCTATGCCGCCAACAGCAAAGGGCCCAACAGGAAAAAGACCATTTCAGAGACATTGTAGAAGCTTTGAGGCAAATGTCACCTGAATCTGAGGAGAAAATGAAAAAGCTTTTCAACATCTCTTAATAATTTGAACCATCCCTACATTAGTTTGTCCTATTTATTAGCACAATTTTCTAATATATTTAAAATTTGTGAACAGATTCTTGGATAATGAACTTCATAATTTGGTTACAGTAGTAAAATTTATGTCCACTAACCTGAAGGGTTTAGTAGTCCAAAAAATTAATTTCGAGCGCTGAAGGCTATTGACAAAGTGGATATACCCTGCCCGTTTTATGAAGCTCAATTAGGCGTAGAAATTTTTGTTGAGCTCTACGACTCTACGATAGTATTTTGAATGTTTAAGCTCCATTTCTCTCGGATATGCGCACACCATAGAGGTGTAGTGGCGTATAGTTATTGTAGCAAATATTATATCGCTTAGGAAATGTTGAGTATTATTACGGATTGCATTGTTTTAATAATTATTGTCAATTTACAATTCTGTATTGAGTTTACCCTGACTACGCTCTACGCTCTACGTTATATGGTATAAAATATAGGTATAAAACTCGGCAAAGCAACATGCCAATAACAGCTGAAATCATGCAGACCTAGACCTATGACCTACCGGTAATGACCAAAGTCTAATGGCTGAACTCTAGTTAAAATTCCTCCTTATGACACAACACAAAGTGCCCTTCATAAACACAAGTGAACCAACAAAAAAGGTCAAGAGACTGAACACAGAACAGCAAATGTACAAATTTCATGTATCATAGGAGTCGTCACAGTAGTGTTGTCAACCCCATTTTATATGTTCGTACACTGTAGATTGGGCATTGTAAACTCCAGGCACCACTAACATGGACAACTAAGTGAACAGGATGGAATGGTCCAATTTGATGATCATACAACAAAGGGACATGAGCAGAAAACTGAGAACTGTAGCTGGCTCTGAGTCTTCAAGTGGACAATGCTTGAAAGTGAGATATAAAATGTTGACACTAAACCAGCAGCTGAAAGTTCCTTGTGCCAACTTTCCAGTAAATGCAAGTCTTCAGATTTTTCGGCTTTACTCTGCTGCTTCTCCTGGAGTTTTCTTCGAAGGACATCCTTCAAATAAACTTGTCATTTCATGATCTTCTTTTTCACCATCAAAACCGCTCGTGCTATCAACGTCGCTCTCACCTAGATCTTTATGACCAAAATCTAAAGATTTCCTTGCTTTTGTCAGGCCTTGGCCTCCTGTTAGGTCCAAATTCCCTACAGAATGCCTCATTTTACAAGAAGTCACATAGCAACAACGAAAAACCACCAAACAAAGCACAAAAATCCACAACGCTAACAAACCAGACTAAGAAAATACAAGGCGGTTCAATATGTATGAATGCCAACTTTAAGTTGTCTATTACTTTTATTAACTTCCAGTTAGCTGATACATGTACCCAGATTCCCTTGGTGGTAAGATAGGAAAAGAGATAAAAATAGAAAGGAAAATGGGAAAAGGAATAGAGATCAGCCTTCCCCTTTGGCCGCCATTTTTTTAGGGTGTTTTTTGGGACGTCAGCGAAAACATGATTGTTTTCACGGGAAATGAAAGACCTCCCGCAGATATCACAGTTCTAAAAATAAAAAGATACAGGACAGGGTTGACTCAAGGGTAGAATTAGTATGGAGGCTCCAGGTAATGGGCTCCTGACAACCCTTGTTTCAATTCAAAACTTTCCTTAGTACATTAGTACGACCCTTGCTTCTATTCAAAACTTTGCATGGCAAGTAAGTACATTGGTACAACCCTTGTTTCAATTCAAAACTTTCCCCTGTAAGTTGGTACAACAGTACGACCCTTGTTTCAATTCAAAACTTTCTTTAGAACGTTAGTACGACCCTTGTTTCTATTCAAATTTTTTCTTAGTACATTATAGTATGACCCTTGTTTTTATTCAAAACTTTCTTCAGTAAGTTAGAACTTTAGTATGACACTTGTTTCTATTCTAAACTTTTTATTGCATTAATAACTGGGAGCAACAGAAACAAAAATTAGGTTTTGTTTACATTTTTCAGCAAATGTGTCAAGTAATTACTACAGTTTGAAGAAGTACAAGAGAAGAAATCGAGATAAACAATTCCTTTTGAGCTGTATCTTGAGTTTATTGTCTCAAAATGTGTGATCGTAGTGCCATAGAGCCGTAGTGTTTTAGATGTGTGATCGTAGAGCCATAGAATTTTATATTATCTAAAAATGTGTGATCGTAGAGCCAAAGAGTTTTATATTATCTAGAAATGTGTGATCATAGCGCTGTAGAGCTGTAGAGTTCATTATCTAGAGGTGTGTGATCATAGAGCCATAGAAATGATTGTCAACGAACGAGTTCAGGCGTAGGATTGAATAAAAACTTCTACAATAGACCAACAACCATGGTGACATGCCACAGTTTTACATGTACATGCAAGAGGAGAAGTACAAAGTGATCAGTGATAAATGCGTAGAAGCGTAGCGCTCTATGAAAACTTAGAACTACTAGTCAACAGCCAATATGAGGTTCATAAAACAGATGCAAGTTGTAAGATAAGCACAAGCTGATGGGCCACTTGACTCTAACACACACTTCACCTACACTGTACCACCAATTTCAATTGCCACAATTAATTAAATTACCATTGGTGAAGGCAACTTTTCAGTACAACTCCAGTTACTTATTTCTTTCTTGTACTGTTTGATTGAAATTTTTCCTCCATTGTTCTGTCAAAAAATAAAAACCTTGATTACATAAATTATTATACTGAAAGTAAAGGGTGAATTAAAATTCCAGTTATAGGCCCTAGGCTTACATCAATTTATCCAGGGAATTGGATTGGTTTATATCTTAATATATTGCAGTGGGATTTATAAGCAGCATAAACATGTGTTTGGAAAAATACCACCAGAAAACCCATAATGTGTTGAAATGTGTAATTTGCATTCACAGTTTTTGAGTCTTCAGTTGTGCTAAGTGTCATTTTGGAATTTCAGCAAAGTGCCAAATTGGTTTTAAATATTAACATTGTCTTGTTAACCAACTGCCTCCCTATGAGGAGGCTGGGTGCCTACGTCACCAAGGGGCTTCCATTGTGGCCAGATAGCCCATAGATAGAACACTGCTAGAATTGGAATACTGGATTCCAGTTTCCAAAATTCTGCATTTTAGGGTTGCCTACTCAGGTCTTGGTTTTTGAGACACCCTACCAAAACGGTATGATTTGGTATTTACTGTACCCAAATTCAGCCAAGTGAGCATGGTATCGTAGCCATATCAGGTCAGTGACTTGATATCACAGGATATCAGGACAGTAGACACACCTCTTGATTTGTTAATTGCAAATTCCTAGTAATACTGCATAACACAGACAGACTGGAAATTACTAGCAGTGAGTTTGAAGCCAATCAAATTTGACGTGTTTCATCAATACTGCACAATATATAAGTCTTAAGCTTAATATTGTTGGCCCCAACCCTCCTGAATGAATGAATGAGTGGATGAATTACTTTCTTACCGTGTCAAACATTCTAGTTTACTGTAAACAGTAAGCTGATTGTTAACACCAATGTATACATATAGGTAATCATATGGTTTCAAGTTCAATTTGGAATTAATTTGCGCGAGTGAGTTTTTCAAAAAGCTGAAATTGCACAAGCCGCTTCGGCGAGTGCAATTTCAGCTTTTTGAAAAATTCACAAGTGCAAATTAATTCCAAACTGACCGAGAAAAACTGTTTCAACCTTTCCACACAAAATTTTCATCATCATTTTGCATATCACTGGCTTCGAAAATTTCCTATAGTCTTTCAGCCAATCATAATCCAGAATTACGATGTGTAATTTGCACTGGTGATAAACTTTTTACACCAGTGTTACACTTTTTGCATTGGTGTTACACTTGAACTGCACTGCTTTCAGCCAATCAGAATCGAGTAATTTTTTCGTGTATATCATTATACAATCATGTAATACTAGTAGTAATCAAAGATTAGAGCAGTGCGTTCACGTGAGTACTTTGAATGTTTGGTCTACTTTGGTGGCCTTCGAATGGCTCAAGAGAAAACTAAGTTTGATCGCATGTCAGATAACAATCTGCATGATTGTGAAGTTGAACTGGCCAAAAATAGATGATAGCCTGCAGTAAAAGTGTTTTTAATCAATTAGGTACTAACTTGTACTGGAGAAAATATTTTCCAGGAAAGGTATTTGAACTGTTTCAGATCGCCAACACTTGTAACAAATATTTCTTGAGACAATAAAGTTTTGACCAGCAACCCTGCAAGACAGCACGTTGCCAAATGTTTTTAAGTTTTGTGTTTGTATTTGTTTACATAGCTCAAATTTACATCTTGTTCAGTTCACAAATGAAAAAAAGGTGAACTAACCTTTCTGACAACAAAACACAGCCTTTTGGTGAGTCACATAACACAGAAAGTTTGCTTTCTGACAACCAATTATGGGCACAACAAATTTGCTGAACTACAAATCAGAAAATATATTCCTGACCACAGATCTGAGGGTCATCATGGCGATTTGCCGAGCTACACAGAAGATTTGCTTTCTTACCACAAGTCAGGGCCATTTGCCATCGCTAAACTACAAAATATTCTTTCCTGATGATGCAGCCTTTAGCTACTTGTTGTCGAAGGCGAGAGGGTCAAAATACATGCAGCTTCGTAGATCATATGTACACTTTTTTCAATTCTATACAGCGAATACATGACTGCATGCATGCACTCATGATGAAATTTGGCCCTCCTGTGTGTGTGGGGGCAAATCAGTGAACAAATCCATCCCAAAAATTCTCAATATAGACTGGATTAGGATTGCATTACACTATGTGAACGCAAAAATAGGTCTGCAATGTGTACTTGTGGACTTATGCTTAGTTTGATTCCATTTGGTTGTAGTGTTGTTTTTAAAATAAATGTCAGTATCTGGGAGTTGAATTGCTGCAAGTGAGAAGGAAATCACTGGAAAGATAAAGGTGTAGAAATAAGTGACTTAGGAAACATAGTTTTTAGTGTAGAGCACACTTTTGGGATGGTTTAGGGGGGTTGCTGTTTGCTAAGGCACTAACGCAACAAGGCACAATACACTAACACAATAAGGTGTTAACTTAAATGTTTGTTTAATTAATTAACCCATTGACACCTGAATGAAATTGCCCGCAACCCACCCCTAATTCCCTGGCATTTTTTGGAATATTTCTGAGCGAGTGAAAGCACAAAAATAAACCATATGCGCAGTAACCACAGACACAAGATCAGGTTTCATGACATCGTTTATTCAAAGTTGAATGAATGAAGGGTCAAAATATTAAAAAACATTAGCAAAAAGAACTCAACCTAATGTGTTAAACTGATGAGAAAACAAGAAATTATATTCTTTCTTTACCGCGCGACAAAATGTCCACAGAAGCTGAGAAAATTGACTTTGCGAAAATGAGTTAATTATTGACTTTGGAGGACAAAAAACGAAACCAAATTCAACAGAATTTTATTCTTGTACTATAACGGCTAACATTTGAGAAAACAACAAAAAATAAAAGCGAAGAACTCATGTAAAAATCAATCTGAAAACAAGAAATCAAGTAATTTCTTCGCCGCGCGACAAAATATTACGGCGCTGCAAAAGAAAGATGAAAGACGACAAAAACAAGCCAATTATTTTGAGATCAGTCGTATTTCAACTGTGTTAAATTAGTGGCCATTTAGTTCTTTTCTCAGCGGTTCTGTAGCAGCTGAATAAGACTCCAAAAAATATTTGAATGAAGCAAATAAACTAAATAAACAAAGTGCCTGGAGGTCGCCATAAATTAAATATGCGGAGCAACTTCAGAATACCCGGCCACTTTATTTACATGTGTCGGTGGGCTTTGAAGAACGAGGTATATAACAATAGTTGCTATTCTTATTCACTGAGATGCTAATAAGTGGCCGGGTATTCAATCCAGCGTGCAAGTTACTGTTCGCTTTTAAAACCTAAAATTCCCAAATACAGGGAACCAAATAAAAGAAATGCGAAGGGAAGTTCAATAACAATAAATTTTCATCCAAGATGAGACGAAGAAACCTATTTCAAAGCAAAAAATTGCTCAAAATTTCGCAGATGTGCTTCGCTGCATGACCGCATGTTCAAATTAATTCTTCACGCTAACATGGAAGCTTGAGTTTTTGTCGACCGCTTTTGCAGTCATTTTAACGCCCGTGGCTTTATCAATCGTTCCAAAAGTTTAATTCAACTTCGAAGTAATAATGTACATTACCATTTTTGTTTCTGAAGTCCGCAAAGCCGCTTTAAACCTGCGATCTGTCGTCGAAACTTACTTGAAAGCACTCCCATCTTCACGTTTTCTCGGCGGTTGTAGGAAGAAAAACTTCTTCACCAGAACGTTTTGAGGACTCTGTACTCCTTGATCCTCCATTCTGAGGTCACCTGAACATTGATTTGTATTTTTCCTTTCTATTTTAAAGCCCAGAGCAGTAATTTATCCGTGTTAGGAATGAAAACAAGACCTAGGAAGTTTTTTAGATTTGGCCCACAACGCGCCATGATTGCCTGCACTTTTCGAGCGCGCGATTTTAAGAAGAAAAACCGTCTTTCTAGGACCCCTAAAGTCCTCTGAAAATATGCTCAGGAAGTCCATTCTGATTGGTTTATTTGTCCTCAGGAAAAATAGAACAATAGGAGAACCAAAAAATCTTCAGCGAGGGTAGGAAAGGCAATTGTCCCCACGTGCTTTTTTTCGGGCGGTTACAGGCGGCACAGGGAAATGGAGGAGTTTTTCGCACGGGCGGTTACGGGCGGCACAGGCGTCTTTATTCCGCTCTTAGTCCCAACGGGATATAACGCAACAACAATCTCTCCTCACTTAACCCTATTTTGTGCAGCATGTTGTGCCTTGTCCCATGTGACTTTTAACTCTCTGAGCTCGCCACTGTTTCCACTTGCCAAGTGAACTTATACATAAATGATGTGGTGTTAAGATGGTTTGCTTCAATAATGACTATTAGCCTGTTACATAACAACATCAACAACTGAGTCCAACATACACCTTGTAATTGTGTTGAAGTGTGTTGAGGTTCTAATAAGTTCTTGCCATGACTTTAAAAAAAAAATAGTGACATGCTAAATACCCAAAGTCAATTTGCATGTACAAAATGTGGTTTCTGCTGATGATTGCCCAGCATTAAGATGGTACCAAATGAGGTAAAATGTTACTGTAAGTGCAGTAAAAAGTAAACAACATTGCTGATGTACACTTTGTATACTTCCTATTGTTGACTGTTGTAAGGTTACCAGTGTGCACTGTAAAATGTAGACAGTAGTAATCAGTGATGACAGCTGTGTGTTCCAACTGCTGCGGAGCACACTACAAATCCCGTAAGGCTTGCTGTTTCATGTCTGGAGAGCAGGTAAGCTACTACACATTGGCTATTCATAGCTTAGTGATCAGAGGATTTTTCGATGCGCCCCACAGGTGCCCTGATATCTATAATGACGGACAACATGAATAAAAGGTACTTTTGTTGGTTTTCCTGTCTTTTCTTCAATGGGTGGCCATTTTGAATCGTTTAGGCGTGGTTGATTTCCAAGAGGCTTTGGACCTAGTTATAAATATAGCAGTTTATCCGAGTTTTGCGATCACCCGTTGAGAACGATTTCTGGATGGCAACTTGGTCCCAGTCCTAACTAAAATTCAACTGCGCTTAAATAATGACTGCTTGAAGACAGCAACAAGAACAAAAATGCGAGGGCGGCCTTTGGCATTGGCTAGGAAACACATACAGAGCTTCCACAGTTACATGTATTGGAGATCTTTGTGGAATTGTTACTAATCTTGTTCATAATTTGCTAATCCATTTTATTACACTTCAGGATCCTTACTCAGACACCTTGGTGATTGGAGACAATATCAAGGAGTCTGATTCCGCCACTTTCTCTGTCATTACTGTATGAGAGGAGACCACAATGCCAGCCTCGGTGTGTGCAGAGGTCTCAAGCACTGGTGAGGGGTCAGAAACAGTCTCGTTGCATTCCCATTCTTTCCACGCCTCGATACCAGAAGAAGAGATAAGTATATGGGTTGATGAGATGGAGGAACAAAACAGCAAACGGCAGAAATTAAACGAAGCTGTCCACAGCATCTCAGGTGGCCAGTACAGCCCTGTAATGTCCACCCTGAACATGACCTGGGATGACGTCTCTGACACCCAGCAGCCATATTACATCCGCAAAGCTAAAGAAGCTATAGGGACCTCATTGTCTGTCATCACTCCCCGCCAAGAAGAACTGGTTTGGAAGGCGTTACAAACAGAGATACTTTTGGATCCAAACAGAGACAACCAAGGAAAGCGCAAGCCTTTTGATCCCAACTCTGGTCTTGTCAACATTTTAGTCAAGGCCTATGAGCAAGCAGGTCATTCGCAAACAAAGCAACAGATCCTTTCCCACTTTGCCGACAACTTTTCAAGAGCTGAGCTTCTCCAGACCAGAATTTGTCCAGGACGTGGTGTTCGGGACAAAAACTTTTAAGCTTGACTCGGGAGAGAAGATTATCATACCAGCAGTCATTAGGACCATCAAGGACCATCCTTCACGCATCATCAGACAATATTTAGACTATTGTAAAGAACAAGAGTTCGAGCCAGCGAGCCAGCATTCTCTCTACCGAATGATTGAGGGGTGTTCAGCCTCTATGCAGAAATCCCTTCAGGGACTTGACAACACTACTGCAGAGGGTACAGAGGCATTTGACCAGGTATTTTTGATGTTGGAGGGCTTAGCAGATCAGGGCATCAGCGTGACAGCCACTCAGAAATTACTAAAGGATGGAAAAAGGTACTTGAAAAATGACTTCAAGACACACATCGGACGGGGTGAACATTGCGGTGATCACTGCATCGTCCACACACTAAGTGACAGTAGTGCATGGGAGTTTAGGGGCGAATGTGATCACCAGCATTGCTACGAATGTGAGCGCTGTGAGAGTCTGGAAGGAGTACTGAGAGAGGTGGCAGAGATGCAAGACAAAACGGCCATGACAGAAGAGGTGAGGGGTAGGCTGAGGTTTGAGTACACAGAGAGTGTGCGCAACATACAGGCTTGGAAGGCTCACTTGCTACGGTCAAGTAACCAGGACAAAGCCAAGCAAGATATCCTCCAGAAGCTAGACAAGAACTCATGTCTTGTCATAATGGAGTGGGAAATGAAGTTTCTGCCTGTGCAATACAGAGAACAGATGAGTGATTTTTTGGGCAAGAGGGGAAGAAGCTGGCATATCAACGCAGTAATTACTAGAGCAACAGTGGAGAGAAACCATGAAGTCAAGTGTTTTGTGCACATTTTCAACAACTGCTCCCAAAATAGCTTTGCCGTTCTTTCAATCGTAGAGGACTTGCTGCACAAAGTCAAACAGGAGTATCCAATTGTGACAATAGCCTACCTCCGATCACATAATGCTGGATGTTGCCACAATGGGCATCTGTTGCTAAGTCTTAGAGAAGTAGGGGTGAGAACCGGTGTCAGGCCAGTGCAATATGATTTCTCAGAGTCACAGGCTGGTAAGGACATCTGCAATAGGAAGACTGCTGCTATGAAGGCACACATAAAGCGATGGGTTAACGAGAGGCATGACATCGTCACTGCTGAGGATATGAAAGCAGTACTAGAATCCCATGGTGGTATCAAAGGGTGCAGAGCAGCACTTGTCGAGGTGGACACTACCAGGGAGAGAAACAAAGATAGCAAGATACCAGGTATTAGTGTGTTGAACAATTTCCATTATGAGGAGTGTGGCATCCGTGTGTGGAAAGCATACGACATCGGCCCTGGACACCTCATCCCCTGTAGTGGTCTTGGAGTTATACCACAAGGAGATACTGGGCTAAGGGTGATAAAGCCACTTGGTCAAGCCACACACAGGGGAAGTGTGGGTGAGAGCGTCAGGCACCAGTCCGAGATCTACTCTTGCCAAGAGACTGGATGTGTCCTGACGTTCAAGACCCAAGCAGAGGCAGACAACCATATGGACACCGGCAAGCACCATCTTGAGGTGGACTGCGAGTCCATGTATGACTGCCTTAGGAGGAAATCGGCGGGAATTATGACAGGGGTGATGTTTGCTCCGGATGTGCCATCAACCTCATCGCAAGGTGATAGTGGCAGCGCTGTCAGAGGATATGACCCTAGACCATTAGGGTGGGCTCTGAAGATAACAAAATGACCCACCAGAATGACTGATAACGTCAAGACTTTCTTGATGAAGAAATTTGAAGAGGGTGCAAGAACTAGAAACAAGGCCGATCCTGTGCAGGTAGTGAGGGAGATGAAGACCCTCAGAAATGAAGACAGAGAGCTCACGTTTAAGCATAAGTGGAGGACTGCGCAGCAAATCAGCAGCCTGTTTTCATGTCAGACAGCAGCCCTGCATCATAGGGGTATTGATGTGGAGGAAATCCCTGAGGAGGCCGCAGAGTTGGAAATGGCCTTTGACACCCTTAGAAGTTTGGTGATGGATGATATGGGTAAACCAAGCCATCCAATCATAGCGGGTGTTGGCAATATCTGTGAACTTGTAAAGAACAAGAACCTTGACTCACTCAAACTGGCAGTTCTGAAAGAAATCTGCAATCAGCTACACTTGACGACAAGTGGACCGTTGTCAAGAAAAGACTTTCTTTGAGGCCATTGAAAAATTTTCTGAGAGTTGCACATGTTTTCAAAACTAATGTCACATGGTTTCAGTAGGGAGGATCTCTTTGCTTCTACCCCCATCTTCTCCATTGGGGCCTTTTAGATAGGTGCAGGGAGACCCTTACATAACAGGGTTTATAAATACTTCTAAAATTGTGAGCAATATAAGACTGAAAACTAAATGAATGCTATGGTAAAAACAGTAAAACGAAACCTGCAGGGATTTTTACGTACTGCTAAATGCCAGCTGTCCATTGCTATGCTTAAATGTTATCTTGGATAAAACCAATCTGGGTTTTCTTCATCGACGAAAAAGCTGTGCTTAAAGAAATAGGAGGAAGATTTCAGCAACAATGAACAGGGAATGATCAGCTTTAGTAACGTTTTGTCACTTTCCCAGCCAGGAATCTATTACGTAACAGTGTATTAAGTTTCGACTCACTAATTTGCACAGCCATGTTACTTAATGTTTGAATTACGTTTCCTCTTCCACCGAATTGACTGTCATTTCGGCAACTTGTTTGCCTTCCATCACACTTGGTGAAAACATAACTCTGGTAGTCTCCAAAACTGTTCACTAACTTACAAAACACAATCTTGAGTCTCTCTGGCATACTAATTTGCATGTCCGTGGTTATTAAAATGACAGAACTTGATTCGGAAGTGGTGTGTGCGGTAAAGAGCAGAAACTGCACCACGCTACCCTAACTCTAAGCAATTGAAAAATACAAATGGCCACCTTTACTCAAAAACAATCATGCAAAATACCGGTACCCAGTCTACCTCTCAGACTATTCATGCTCACAAAGATCTGTTGTCAAACCCTCAAGATAGGCTATTGAGAACATACCCGTGGGACATAATTTAGCTAATTACAGCATAAAACTAGGGAGACAATGTCAGATAGTGCAGAGTGCAATTGATACATTGTAGCTCTGGCATGGTCGTCGGACAGGTACTCACCCCTGCTCAGTTCACTTCTGGTTTGTATCTACCTTGAGGGTGGTAGTCTGCTAAGGCTTTCCCCCCTAACAGTGTGTATGTTTCACGGCTGTATTTTCATTCAAGGTCCAAAAATTACGAACAATTACTGTTTATCATGACAGCTTTTAAATTTTACTCTGGTGTTTTACGGTGATTTTTGTTCATTTTCAATTCAATAATACCTTGAAGCAGCAAACGTGACAATTTTAGCTCTTTAGGCCAACTTTGTAACTTGATACCTTTGTTTTCCTCGCAAAGGTATGTAAAATGAAACCCTTGTTTTGTCCAAAGCACATGGAATGATGTGCTTGGTTTTTGGACATAAATGAAAGAAAGCTAAATATCTGACAAAGAAAGAAACAATTTTGAAGAGAAACAATTTTGTTTTACTCAAAGCGCAAATTTTCTTTTCACCAATGAACAAGAATTAATTTAATTATCAGATAGTCACGGAATACCACTTTCTTTTCTGTTTCCACCTTTCTTGTTAACAATAAAACAATTCAAAATTAATTCACAACGATATCGATTGATACAACTGAGAAGCATTTCAACAAGAAGTATTGAAGGTAAACAGTGCTACTTGGCCGATATTATATCCTGAATCGGTGAATGACTGTCCTCAAAGACTGATTAAATTAATTTGTGCTTTCATTAGGTGCCACGGACTCAACAGCAATATTTGAGCACTTTCCTGGATTCTTTTGTCACAAATTTACAATTTGCAGAATATTAAAGCCGTTAACTCGGGAACTTTTTGGTCTCTCTCACAGATGCAATTAAGGCAAGAAATAGACAAGCCCTTAAAGTGGTACTATGACGAAAATCGCATCTTTCCTATCGCATTCATTTTAAAGCATAAACAAGTAGCCTGTGTGAGAAGAAAAATGCTGTTTACTATATTCAAATATCTCTTTTCGTTCCAGAGATATTCAAGTTTTTAATATATGCAAATTAGCCCAGTGATGACGTCATACACTCAACCAAATTTTGATCAAATATGATAAAAAAGATATCTCAACCAATTTGTATCAGAAATGTTTGATTCTTTGCAGTAAGATTCTACTAAATGTGCACCACAATATGAGCTTAACAGTTTGGTTACCATGGCAACATACTGGGTTCCAGACCTCCCCAATGTTAAAGGCATTTCTGGCCACCTTTGGCATTCCATTTTGATATTTGCTAATGGTGCCTCATATGCTTGATCCAGCAAGCATGTAAATATGTTAGCTCAAGTTTGTGGCCTCGTTTAATGTTTTGCGAGCTGAAAATCACTAACATATTGAAATCAAGTGGGTGGGGACTGGAAAAGAGTGAGTTGCCATGGGAACAGAATTTTATATAACAGTAGGTGTGTTTCCTGCAGAACTATTAGCCTATCAAGTTTCAATGGTCTGTGCTGCAAATTACCCAAGATAGCTCTATTTATATACTTGATATAAAATTGGGTTGAGTGTATGACATCATCAGTCATCTCATTTGCATATTTTACACATTTTTCAAACTTAAATATCTCCGGAACTGATGCAGATATTTACAAACGGTAAACAGCGTTTTTATTCTTTCATGGAATTCTATGTGATACACCTAAAAAATCGAGGGGGAAAAATTTGATCATAGTACCAGAAGAAGCAATACATTTCCCTCCTTTATTTGAACCCCAACAAAACACTATTGTAGTTTGAAACAGCAGATGATATTTGTTGAACTGACCTGTGGGTAATTCTAAAAGATACGCAGCCACAGTAACGTTTCACTTTTGCACTAAAAAGGGACAAGTTGTGCTACCTGAAAAGTATCTGCCGTCCTCGGCCACATCACATGACATATAAATAACCACGTGGAAACATAGTGTACAACACAAAGGCTGCTAGAACGCATGCGTCTCACATGTTAGGTTCTACCATAAGGAAAACCACTCAACATTTATGTGTGATCCCGTATGCAATGTATCTTCCACATAATATATGAAAGACACAAATGCTAACTAATCAAATGCGTTTGGAGCAAATTGGCTTAGTTCTAAAGAGAATAGTACCACAAGGAGAACAAGGGGTTACCTGAAAAACAAATATATAGCTTTGCGATGTTCACACCCAACTGGCATAGATGGAACATACTTTCAAGGGGTACACATGTTCCTTTCCCTCCCCAAGGTACATGTGTACCTTTCTTAACCCATCCTCACCACTTACCTGCCTCTAGACTAATTAATCAACCCATTGACTCCCATGCCACCCATAACCGCCCAGGTGAAAAGCCCCACCAATTTCCTGTGCCACCTGTAACCGCCCGATAAAAAGCATGTGGGACAATAGCTTTTTGGTTCTCTTATTGTTCTATAGTTCTTGAGGACAAATAAACCAATCAGAATTGACTTACTGAGCATACCAGTATTTTTAGACGACTTTATCCTAGAAAGATGGTTTTTCTTCTTAAAATCGTGCACACGTAAAGTGCAGGTTACCATGGCATGCTGCAGGCCAAATCTGCAAACTTCAAAGGTCTTGTTTTCATTCCTAACATTGAGGAATTACTGCTTTGGGATTTAAAACTCAGACCCTTTGCTCTAGTGTGAAGAATAAATTTGAAAATGGGGTCGTGCAGCCAAGCCTGTCTGCGAAATTTTGAACATTTTTTTTGCTTTTAAATAGGTTTTTTCACCTCAGCTTGAATGAAAATTTATTGTTATTGAACTTCCTTTGGCATTTCTTTCACTTGGTACCCCGTTTTCGAGAATTTCAGATTTAAAAGTGAACAGTATTTTTGCTTGCTGGATCTCTGCACACCTAATTTATCACGACCTCCGTGGTTTGTTTGATTAGCCAATTAGCTCGTTCAAATATATTTTTTGGAGTCTTATTCAGCTACTACAGAACTACCAAGAAAAGAAGTAAGTGGCCACTTATTTAGCACAGTTGAAATACGATTGGTCTCAAAATAATTTGCTTGTTTTTGTTTTGACTTACAATTTTAATCTTTCTTTCGCAGCACTGTAATATTTTGTCGTGCAGTAAAGAAATTACTTGGTTTCTTGTTTTCATTCTTGTTTCTACATGCCTTTCGTGTTTATTTTCTGTTGTTTTCTCAAATGTTAGCCATTATAGTACAAGAATGGCAATTCTGAAGTCAATAATGACTCATTTTCACATATTCAATTTTCTCGGTTTTTGTTGGGCATTTTGTCACATGGCAAAGAAACAATATAATTTCCTGTTTTCTTATCAGTTTTAAACATCAAGTTGAGTTCTTTTTGTTAATATTTTTTAATATTTTGGCCCTTCATTTATTTAACTTAAAATAAACAATGTCTTGAAACCTAAACTTGTGTTTGTGGTTACTGCGCATTTTTAGCACTCATGCTCATTGGGAAATGTTAAAAAACTGCCGGGAATGTAGGGGTGGGTTGTGTGCAATTTCTTTCAGGCGTCAATGGGTTAATTAAAATTGTTATACAGCCCAACTCAAATACGTTTTCGGACTGGAGGAGAAGGTGTCACATGTTGTGGGTCAAAACTCACTAACTCCCTAGGGTGAACAATACTCACTAACTCCCTAGGGAAACAACAACTTGGACTTTCGACTCACACGTGATCTGGTCGTGTTCCTTGAAACCATGGCAAATTTGTGAGCCAGCCGGCATCAAGCAAACTATTTCTTCGCAGTTTTTTTCTATTTTCAAGTTGGGAGGTATAACAAAACACTTAATGACTGGTGCCATGGGAAACAGTGAGTTTTGTTTCCCCTCGACCTCAATGTTCCCCTCGGCTTCTCGTCAGGGAACATTGAGGGCCTTGGGGAAACAAAACCAGTGTTCTATTTAATTTTTTTGGGCAAGGGGTTGTGTAATTTTTCAGGGGGGTTGCACAAAGCAGGTCTACCTGGCTAACTGCAGCTGCTGCACTACATAAAGCTAAGGGGGTGGGTTGGGGGTGGGGGATTGTTGGGCAAACAGATAAAGGATTGACTTTCGGGAGTCTAAAAATGTTTGGCATTTGATACCTCAGAATGCTTTCTGGTACTACAGGTGGTATGGGCCATGTTTAATATAGTTTGTACACATTCTGAAGAATACATAGCAAAAATGAACAACCAAATGTGGCATTTGTGTTTACATCAAACACTAGCAGTTTATTTTTGCATGCAACAGTTCGGGTTGCAGTGTAAACTGTTTTGTTCGCTTCATTTTGGGGCAAATGATTTCCTGGTGCTGGGTTTGCATGTTTGGGCCGTCACATCGGCCATCACGGCTTGGTTCTCATGCGAAAATATATTTGGATTTGACATTCCCACCAAAGCACGTAACTGGTAATGCGAGCAGGAGACTTTGCTGAGCTCTGAGAGAAAAATAATTTTTCCCCTCTTCCTTTACTTTAAAATTAACTCATCAATATCGAGAAAGTTGAAAGGTATCGCTTGTTTAATTCATGAAAAGTATCGTAAAGCGACAATAAATATTGTCAAGCTTCCACAATTAGTCAGGCGTGACTTCAGAAAATGACCTTATACAGACAAAAACAAAAACTTAAACTAGCTTTTTACAGACCTGATTTTTGGCAGATTATTTACAGTAGTTCTAAGGATTAAACAATGAATTTTCTCCACAATTTTCAATGATAGTCGGCCTGTTGGAGTCCGGCTGCTGTTCATGTAACATTTTGTAATCTTGTTTACAAAGAAATGAAATTCGATTGGGGAAGAAATTGATCAAATGCTACGTAACCGAGGAGAAAATCACACAGAGACATTTCTGGGGCACATTCTCTTTTATTTGCTAAATTAACAGAGGACCAAATGATTCGCAAGTCAAGTCACTTTTGGAATTTTGTTGAGTTGTTTTTTCAAACTTCTTTTCCTTGATATCTTGTATTACAGTAATTTTTTTCAATCGTTTTTCATTAGAAACTTCACTCTTTTATTTACTTTTGTTTTCTTTCATAATTATACTACTTTAATTTATATGAGTACTTTAGCCGATTTTCCTTTTCGTCAGTGTCGGGTCAGGTAGCGGTTGCCGTCGGGTTTTTGACCCAAGACCCATCTCTTAACTGGAATACTGCGAAACTCCCTGTTTCCGTTGGGGCCAGTCATTAAGTGTTTATTATTTAATTAGACCAACATTAAAGTTTACACCTTAGTGCCATAGTGCAACAGCGAATAGTGCGTTAGCAGCAAGCAGCCCCCAAAACCATCCCAATAGTGCACTCTGCACTAAAAAAAGACTAGGCTAATAAAAATGATTAAAACTACAAGGTTAGTTAGTACATAAGCTTAATAGAGAATTAGGCCCAGGTCAAACGTAGTACTTCACATGAACTGAACTAATGACAGTTTGGGTCGACTCAAATAATTAAAAGAACGCCTGTTTGAGTCAAACGTCGAACTGAACTGCTACACCAAACAATTAACACAAGTGGTCTTGTTGGTCAGTAGTTTTTCAAGGTAAAGTCAAAATGGCGGCTTTAGACGGGTCGGTACAAAACGAAGACCCCTTGATCAGGATCACTGGACCCCCTTTTGGACCCCTTCTGGACCCCCTTCTGGACCCCCTTCTGAACCCCCATTTGGACCCCCATCTGGACCCCCCATTTTTTCTTCCAGAAAATACGGGCTTCTGATTTAAATAATTAAACTTAGAACATAACATGATGAAGTCTATTTAATCAGTGAGCACGATGTGAAGAAATTAATGAATTCATGCACCATTGTGTCTAGAATAATATAATGGGTGCAGCCGCACTATGAGGGTTAACCGGGTTATATCCAATTAATCAATTACAATTAACCAGGTTACCAAAAAATTGTGAGTGGCTGCTATTTTTGGCAGTTCATTGAACTTAAACTGGGTTTACGGTTATCATGGAAATTAATTGAAGAACAATAGATTTTTTAGGTCAATTTTACACTACCTATCCACGTGGTATAAACCAGGTTAGTGGTCTCTTATCAGTGCTGTGCATTGGCTTTTTTGTGAAATGTGTCAGTCATCATGGTCTGTTTGGGAGATGTTGTTCACTGTGGCACAAACAAGTGTATAATCTTGTACTGAACGCGGCGAGTGGTAACAACAGTTTGAAACAGTTGTATTACTGGAGTGGATTTCTAGTTTTTTCCTAATATGTGTCGGCTACACCATATCAGCCAAGTTTGCAAGGAACCGTCACACTTGAACCATGATCTGAACAGGAAGCGCTCATTCACCTTAGAAGGAGAAATTTTAATCGACCTCCGTAAAGAACACAAGAGTACGTCAAAGGGAAGCGGCAGCTCATTAAAATGGCGAGAAATGCAGAGGAATGAATGAATTCGTGAACAGTTTTAGGTGAAGTGCATTTTCGAAATATAGCAGCTGTGGACCAAGAGCATTTCACAGTTTCTAGATGCCATAATTTACACTTGTCTATCGATAAAGATGCTCCAAAGCAAGTGTTTCTTTTTGTCATAAATGAAAGAACACGCACAGTTCTTAGTCCAGAAGGGGGTCTAAATGGGGGTCATGAAGGGGTCCAGATGGGGGTCCAAATTGGGGTCCAGAAGGGGTCCAGAAGGGGTCCAGATCGGGTCCAAAGGGGGGTCTAGTAGAGGGTCCAGATTGAGGGGTCCATGTTTTGTACCGATCCTCTTTATGCGTTTGGTTCAATTCGGCGTTTGACCCAAAGTTGGTCTTCAGGCATTATTCACGGCTGGCTAGGCATGAAGAACGCCTCAGCCACTCCACATAAAATCAGTCGAACTTAACTGGGTCAAACGTTGAACTTCACATGAGCCTAATTGGTTGAATTGGGTTCAGCTCCTGTGAAGTACGGCGTTTGACCCGGGCCTTAAGCTTACTACAATTTTCGCTGATTAATTCCCTAAGGTTCATTGTTCTTCGTCGACTTTAAATTTGTCGAGAGTTTCTGACTTTCTAAGGTCTAACACCTTCACTAGCTCTAGAACTCTTGCTAGTTTTGATACCAACCATTAAGCTTAAGCTTAAGACTCAACTGTACCATTTGTTCCACGTACAAGTTTGGGTAAACTCGAGAAGGACTCATGCATACCGTAGCTGACCGTATATGTTCTGACGAAATTTTGGGCAATGTATAAACGTGTCTTTAAAGTTGGAAACATTGCTGTAATCATACAAATGGAACCTTCGGTATAGTTACGTAAGAAATAAATACATTTGGCATTAAATTTTAATAATCTTACCTTCGCTGCAGTTGAATGAAGATTACTAGTGGTTCTCTTAGTCGGTACCTTTACCGTGCTGGGTATGCCTTTCGATGTTGTAGATCCTTTGGAACTGCTTTTTGTTGTCAGCTCTAGCTCTTCAGATAACCTTCTTTTCGGTAGAAAGTCGAAATTTAGCAGAATTGTTAAAACTATGACTATGGTTCCCACAACAACATAAACGCCACACTTCCACGTAGCCATGTTTGCCGAGCGTCAAACGCATTTATAATCCCCACACCAACCTCGTTCCCAGGGTCCTCTCTCTTCCTCCCTCAAGAAAGTATCCTGGTTGCTGCCAACCAAAGCCGCACAGAGGGTGGGTCCTCAACTTAAATTTAGTCAACACTGTCTAGGGAGGTGAATGATGCGCTGCTATACAGACGTTATTTATTTTGAAAGTGAAGCAAGTTGTTTGTCAGAGATCCTGCCTGACTAATGCTTCGTCGCTATGATCTAAACTTCTATCAGTATGAGATGCTAATTGAGAGGGAACTTTGCTTATTTTTCAGTGCTTTTTTAAAAACCGTCAACAACCTGCTTCGGATTAGTTTAATCAGTTTTCACAGCAAAAGAATTAAGTAACTGTCAAATTATCCACAGGATGCATTCGGCTAAATGAGAAGCTAGTTTCTTGGCTGAAAATTGGACTTACCGCTAAAACAGTTTTAAAACGAAAGCCGTTGGATTTTGCAAACGCGCGACCGATGTCGCTGTTGTCAAGTTCTTCATAAAATTTCTCACAGCAAGAGAACCGAATGACCGTCAAACTGTCGATTGGATGAATTCAATCAAATTCAAAGCTAGTCTCTTGGCCCAACACTGGATGTATCAAACTCTACACGAAGACATCGATGTCTCCGTTGCAGACCTCCCAACTCTCCCGGTTTTCCCGGGAGTCTCCAAGTTTTTCATCAAATCTCCCGGTCTCTCGGTTAGAGCACCAAATCTCCTGGGAACTACCTACCTTGGCTCTTTTTAATTTTTTTTTTTTCATTAATTTCGTTATTTTCGAGACGTCGGGTACGTTCGGAAGGTCTTCGGGTGATTTTCGGAGAGTATTCAGACATTGTCGAAAATTATATTCTTACAATGCAAAGATTTCTAGCCGTCTCCAGGTTTTTGTACTCTGGGGGTTGGCGGGTATGCCGTTGTGATTTTGCCGATCGAAAAATATAAGCTGCTTAATCAAGTTATTAGTATTCAGCACTCAGTCGTTGTTGATGTCAAGTTCTTCGTAATTTGTTTTCGCCGCAAGAGAATGGAATGACCGTCAGACTGTCGATGGGAGTAATTCAGTGAAATTCAAAACTACCTTTGTAGACGAACAAACGACGTATTTAACTCTAAAAGATTGAGTAAATACCTACGTTGTGATTTTGCCGAATGAAAAATGAAATTAAATTCACCGCGCGGTTCATTTATTGTTGTGGTCGTCATTTCCAAGTTCTTTGTCGATTATTTTCACCACCACGAATTGCAAAGACCGTCCAACTATCCATGGAAAAATTCAACCAAATGTAGGGCTGACCTTTAAGCCGAACTTTGTTGCATTGAACTCCGATATCGAATGCGTCAATGCTTTCGCTGTGAGTTCGGCAGAGGTTAAAAATTCCACTCCCTACTGGGCTTAGTAGGTGAGCTCAGTGGAGACAAACTTTAACTGTCCTGCCCCTCCCTCCAATCATTAGGGGACTTAAGCATGGGTCGTTAACCACGGGTAGATTGTGAACCGCGCTCGACCCATGGCCGCGCGGTTAATAATAATAAACCACGGGTAAACCATGAACCGCGCTCGACCCATGGCCGCGCGGTTAATAATCTCAACATTAGCAAACATTATCGGGAACTTTCAATACGAACCATATTCACAAAGGTTGACTTTTCGTCGCCAAACCTTAACAATAAATGACTTTCAGAGAAAAACTATGCAAAAGTTGCTTTCCTTGCAGCGGTTATCAATCACACGCGACCTCGAGCGGAAAAACATCTTGACAAAACCTGGTGGACGTCAATCATCTCCGTCTCCTTGCCAACTGTGTGCAAAATTTAGCTGAAAAAAATGTGAAACCTTGCAGCGGTCCACCCGTAAAAATCATCATTTTACTTTCGGTATGTACGGCTAGCTCACTAAATACAGCGGCATTAAATATTCCTTGAAATCTATAAATGAAGGCATTTGTCTGGTTTCTCAACGGCCATTCGCATGCATGAATGACCCCGAGATCAAGCAAATCTGCACGCGAGCGAACAAATTATTTCTGTACGTATTTTTCTTGGGGCTACGGAATAAACTTTATCAAGAGTACCCGTCGGATCCACTCCGCAAAATATCCGCTCTGCAGACTAAAGTTGAGCTGGCTGGGAATCTTAGCAATAAACAGAATCTTGCTGAGAATTTAGCTTATCGAGAGCTAACTAGCTGGGAATTTTTTTTTGGTGTTCAGATAGCTTACATTGTGGTTTTACAAATCAGTTCTGACTGGAAATTACATTCCGGATAGGATCACTGACTGTGTGTCACTTGACACTCTGACTGCTTGACCTTTTGTTTGAAAACATGCTTACAATATAATGTTAGTTGTTTATTAAAGTTTTATTTACCAGCAAACAATGAACAGGCTACCGTACATATCTTTATAAACCGAACTCGCTACGTTAATGCTGAATATGGACATCATCCATCACCTCCTTGTCTGCTTCCGTTACTTCTACCGACGGATAAAACTTTTTGCCGTGGGCGTTGCGAATGCAAGACAACTTCGGGGGATAATGCACTGGCTCAGGCTTGATGGACATCCTTAACTCCCCATCACGATTAGGGATTGGCCTGAGTGCCAGTCGAGCAAGAACAAAGTGCAATGTGATTCTACTAATAACCAACTTGCACGTAGGGTAATTCCCCAGTATTGCATTGCGCATCCCTACTACGCATAATTTCACGCGTGATTAGCGCGCGCGCATTAAACAATGTCGGCTTTTTCTTTACAGCTGGACCTCGCCATAGAGGTAAATCGTCATTTTCTCGCAACCGAATATAGTGACCTATCATTTTTTCTGTTGTTTTGGATTGAGTAATAAATTTCTCTGTGTAAACTACATATGGACCAATTCTCAGTGTAGAACAAAAAGCAATCGTCGGAAACGTGAATTTAGCAAGCAATCGTGACTACAATCATGGTGTTATCATAAGGATTTAAGGGCCCATTAACCGATTTATGCGCGCGCTCGCGCGCGTTGCTAAGAAGGTGAAATTTCACTTCCGGTTACTTACGTCAGCCTGAGCTCAACAACTTCCAATAACTTCCAAATTCGCTTACATTTTAGATGTTTTTCTTTGTGTTTCACAAAATTCAAAGTAAAAAAAGTACAAGCAAAGACAAAATAAGAGAAAGACAGAAAAACAAGAGCAATAGAAAGAGAAAAACTAACTCCGTGTGGCTTTGTTTGATCTTACCGAAGTGTGCTGGTAGTGTAAATTGCGCACGCGCTGATAGGGTTACTTCTAAGATATATCGGGCGCTCTTCCGGTTTCTTTAAATGCTAAAGGAAACGTGGTTTTTCCTTAAATTAAGCCTTTTTTGACGGATTTTGATTAAAGCCAACGTTAGAAACATAGCTATGCATTCCTTTTTCAAAATCATGCTTTTTACAGAAAATTACGAACTTTTTAATATGTTGAAATTCTCTCAAAATCTGATCTTTTAGAAATGAAACAAAATCTATGCATAGCGTAATGAGGATTTAAATTAAAATATTAAATCAATGAAAAGAATTTCGATAAAGTAGTTTGCCTGGGAGCCTTTGCGTTTTTTCAGTATTAGTCACATGACCATGGGCGTGGCCTGATGACGTCATCACTAGTGTTGCTGATCATGAAAAAGTTAAAACCCATGAAATAACTCCGGAGGAACTAAAAATGGCGAGGTTATATGAGAATAAATTTTCCCTAGCAACGGCTCGAAGAGATCGGTTAATGGGCCCTTAAATCGGTGGATATAACCAAGGTGCTTTTGCTCCTAAACGAACACGGGGACCCCTCATTTTTATTTCATAATTTCAGTTCCTATAATATAAACAATCGATGGGCAAAGTTTCACAAAAATCTCAGTACAGGTTCTATTTCAGCGGAATGACCTTAAAACCGCGAGGGCTGACTGATCTGCAAATTACTAAAGGCATGCATCGTCTCAAATGGGGTCGTATAAAGCCTTCTACATCCTGAACCAATTAAATTTCAAGAAAACCAGGCAATATGTATTCTGTGTAAGCCAGAGGTTGGCATGTTGTTTATGTCGATATTGGCCGCTGGAAAACCAAGTGATGGAATTGCTCCCCACTAACAAACCATTTAGGCAAAGTGCCTCGGTCTTTAAAGTCTTAAAGTTCGAGGAAAAGAAGGCTTAGAAAGCAAACAAGTCTCGATAAAGGAGAAAAAGATCTGTAAGATCGACAGTAATAAGGGAAAAGTTTATCCGAAACATCAACAACAACAAAAAAACTACAAACAAATTGGGAAAAAAAAAATCAGTCAATCAATTTAAAAAAAAAAACACCAAACAATTTTGAAAAAAACCAGAGGTTGAAAAAAATTCTAATTAGATAAATATATCAATTAATTAAATCAAAAAATTCTGTGGCGCCGCTCGGGATTTTCTTCTCGGTCCGAGTTCGAGTCTTCTTGTCTTCGGTTACTAAAGGTGTTCTCTCTTGCTCGGAGTTTCGGCTCAACTTATTGGCGTGGTGGCAGCGCAACATTTCCAAAGAACCCGCAGAGCCAAGGACTGCAAAGTGTTCTTCGATTTTAGCCGCCTCTCTGAGCAACCGGGCCGGAATTCGTGATCGCATGAACCGTAGTGATGACTTCACACAGAGCGCCGAAAGAGTGGTCGCTTTCTTCTAATGAAACTATCACTTCGATCGACCCCTGGGAAAACAATTTAAAGTACATCCTGCCCCTCGATCCGAACTTTGCAGACTTTCTTACTGATGGATCGTCGTAGGGTAAAAAAAAACAAACGCTACGCCTCCACGTGGTTTCTCCAACGATCCTGAATCTGTTCCAGCGGCAAGAAGAAGGACTGCTGCTCAAAAGGTATCACATTTGGAAATGATGCTCGGCCAAATTGCGAATTACCCCCTATTGTTTCCCGGAACTCAATCGTCAAGAATTCTACATCTATTAGCGGCGTTTGACAAACGATCCGACAGCATTATGGCTTGCAGTTAACCCGTTCCCGTTTGTTGGACCTCGCCAACATTTCTCTGAAGCCTGAACAACACCCCGAGGACTTATGCCAAAGCTTAGTGGCCTTTATTGAGGACAACCTGCTCACAACATCCAGCGGAATTACTCATCATGGCGAGATTCCTGATGCTGACGAAGAACTATCTCCATCTCTCGAAAATTTTGTTGTTCTTACCTGGTTACGCTTACTCCATCCCAGCCTTCCTCGGCTTGTGAAACAGCATTATGGAACCGAGTTACGTAGTAGAACGTTGGCCTCTGTGAAGCCTGAGATCTCTCAAGCTCTCGAGTCGTTACTTGACGAACTCCACACCACACCACACTCCTCACAAGTCGAAGGTCTCACGCTCTGCTCCCCCGACTAATCATCGCTCATTTGTTTCTGCTCGACGCAGGCTACTGCCCAAGCTGCGAGCTGTCAAGTCCTGTCCTCTCTGCCAGCAGGCTGGTCGCCCAGATTTTCGGTCTCATTTCCTCAGCAGTTGCAAGTTTCTGCCCAAGCCTGACCGTCTCTTCATGTCCAGGACTCGCCAAGTGGCCGGTATTGAATTAGATGAGAGCAGTTATGATTACCAGCACAGCCTTGATCAGGCAGATCCTTCAGAGTTTCAAGAATTCTCAAATATGCAGCACTGTTCCTCCGGAGTCCTACCTACTATGGAACCTCCTGTCACTCGTTGCGTAAATGTCTCCCAGTCTCCATTCCTCCACGCCTTTTACAGTCATCACTCCTTACGCCTTACAATCGACACTGGCGCAAAAACTAATATGATGAGAGCTTCTCTAGCTAGGCATATCAGTGCTAAGATGACTTAAAGTTCCCGGACCGCTTTGCAGGGCGATTGTCGTACCCCGTTAACTGTTGTTGGTGAGACCCGCCTTCATCTGATTCGTCATGGCAGATCTCTTACTCTGGAAGCTCACTAAGATGTCAGAGCTTGCCACCTCCTTCGCGCCCCGAACACTAACACCACCGTTTGGTGAGTTCCTTGAAATTGATGTCCCCTCAGAGCTGCTTAAGGATTCTTCACTTGCCATCAAGCCCCGTATGGATTCGGTCTCTTCTAGTCACCTCAAACCTACTCACACCTAGCCTCAACCAGACATCGTCCAATCCATTGGCGGTAAGCTGAGACTTCTCAACAATACCGAGGAGCCCTTGCTTGTCCGTAAGAACGACCATTTATGCCCAGCACGTCTAACTGTTTTGGAATCTCCCACAGAGCCCTCCTCGACGCAAGCAGCCGAGCCGTCTCCCAAGTTTACTGCTCCTCCCTCTTCTCCTGTCGAGTCCGTACACGTAGATCTTGACGGATTGTTGTCCTCCTCTGAGAAAGCCGCGTTCATTTCGCTCCCGAAGGAATTCCAATTGGTCTTCGATTCCCGTATCCCTGGTTTTAATGGAGCTGCTGGTCCGATTGAAAGAGTTGTGAATATGGGACCTGTCAAGCCTGCCCAGCGCAAAGGGCGTGTTCCTCGATACTCCCGCGAACAACTCGACCAGCTTCAAACCAAATTTGACGAACGTGAGGCTCGAGGTGTGTTCCGTCGACCAGCAGATTTAAAGGTTGTGGTGGAATATTTGAACCCGTTCTTCCTAGTAAAGAAGAGGAATGACGGCTTCCGCTTGGTCTCAGCCTTTACTGACTTGGGCCGCTACAGCAAGCCTCAGCCCTCACTACTGCCGGACGTGGACTCCACCCTTCTCAAGATTGCTTGTTGGAAGTACATCATAGTCTCTGATTTGTCCCAGGCGTTCTACCAAATCCCCCTTGCAAAGAACTCCATGAAGTATTGTGGCATGATTACACCCTTCAGGAGGGTTGTGTTGCTAATTAAGATTGCTGACGACTTGTATTGCGGCGATAATACTCATTAGGAGCTCCTTACAAAGTAGCGAAAAGTCCTCTCGGCTCTGGATCGCTGCAGCCTTCGCCTCTCACCTGCGAAAACCATAATCTGCCCAGCTTCGACCACCATTCTCGGTTGGATATGGTCCCAAGGACCAAGAACGTCCGTGGTCTCCGTGCTTTTGTTGATTCGTACAAAATGCTTGGCCGAGTCCTTAGTGGAGCTGCTAAACTCCTCGCTCCTCTCGAGTCCCTTACGGAAGGTCGTCAATCTCAGGATACGATTTCCTGGTCTGATGAGCTCCTGGTGTGTTTCCGCTCCTGTCAAGAAGCACTCACGTCTAACAGATCCATCACTCTTCCCAAGCCTGATGATCAGCTCTGGATCGCGACCGACGGTTCTGTCAAGATGAATGGCCTTGGCGCCACTCTTTATGTACTTCGTGACCAGAATCTCCACCTCCCCGGATATTTCAGTGTCAAGATTAAAAAAAACCATCAAGCTTCCTGGTTGCCATGTGAAATAGAGGCATTATCTATTGCAGCCGCTGTCAAGCATTTCACCCCTTATATAATTTAATCAAAGTCTAAGACTTATGTACTGAGTGATAGCAAGTTGTTTGTCCAGGCCTTCGAAAAGCTCTGCCTTGTCCAGTTCTCTTCCAGTCCTCAAGTGACTTCATTCTTATCATCTGTTATCGAAGAAGCTGACAAACATCAAAGACGTCAAGCGTTACCTGAACTTGGTCTCCATTTCCCGTGACGGCCTGCTCGTCGTAAAACGCGATAAACCTTTCGCTGCGTCCCGCGAACGTATAGTCATCCCGCGCTCTGTCGCTGATAGCTTCCTTGCTGCCCTACACATGATGCTGGACCACCCTTCCCGTCACCAAATGAAACTGGGGTACTTACCATTTACATGGGAAAACCGGAAATTCCAGTTGGAAAATCAAATGGTTCGCGCCATTCCGTTTGGGAAGCTTCTGAAAATATGGGCTGTGATTTGAGGTGATGCTATTTTTCTGCTCTTTTAAGTCTCTCTAGCTGATGTGGATATACTTTATAGCGATTCCCTCTCCCGCAAAGTCGCATTCAACTGTTTAATGTTTATGCCTGAAATTTCCAACCGGATGGTTTTTGTAAATGGTAAGCACCCCTGGTTTCGCAGCGTTACTTCTTCGCCTTAGATCTGGACAAAGCTCTGGATCGGTGCTCGCAGTGTTGCCACCTGTGCTCTTCTCTGCAGAAAGTTCCCTCTAGTCCTGTTGAACAACAACTGATCCCCTTGACGGCTTTGGTATTTCCTTCGCTTCAGACGTCATAAAGCGCTACCGTCAGCTAGTACTTGTCGTCCGCGAGACTTCCACGTACTTCCACGCTGCTTGCTTGCTGGATGACGAACGTCGTGAATCCATTCGCTCCGGTCTCCTCCGATTGTGCCTTGAGCTGCGCCCTCTGTCTGGCCCCCTTTTCCGTCATAAGGGTAGATCCCGCTTCGGGCTTCACTTCTCTGTGCGGTTATGAAATCCCTAGGCAGTATGGCTTTGCTGTGGAAGTTGGTCGAGTCAAAAACCCAAACAAGAATCCTGTGGCAGAGAAATGCGTCGCCGAACTTGGCGATGAGCTTCTCCGTATTTGTCCTGAGGGTGGTAGAATCACTCCTCTCTCTCCTTAGCTGTGGCGACAGCCAATCTCAACACCCGTATCCGTAACAGAGGATTGTCTGCCCGCGAGATGTGGCTTCAACGCGACCAATTTACCAACGCACAGGTCCCTTTTTCTGACCTCCAAGTTGTTCGACAACAGCACTCCTTGCGGCTGGGTAACCATCCCGCTAGTGAGAGATCCAAAGCCCCTGGCTGCTGTCCTCGTCCTGCCATGTCCGTTCAGGTTGGCAATTTCGTTTACTTTACTTCTGATGGCTCCAAGACACATGCCCGAAATCAGTATCTTGTGGTCTCCGTAGACGGCTTGTGGTGCAACGTACGTAAGTTCGCTGGTTCACAGTTGCGCTCTACCTCCTGTTGCGTCAAACTGTCACAATGTCATCGCATTCCTGACCCAACAGAGACCACGTCTAACCTTTCTCGCTGTTACAACTACGATTCCGACCCTGAAGATATCGACGAAGGGTCTCTTACTTCTGGGTACGTTAACGGGGAACTCGCTCACGTTCCTACCCCTCAGATCACTCCGAATCCTGCCCCTGCTTTAGTCCCTAGCGAGCTCGCTACTCCACCAGATCCTCAGACTGACAATCCTCCTGTGCCCGAGTCTTCTCCTCCCCCGGGCGGAAGCGTGTCTGACGATATTGATGCCCCTATCTCGGAGTCTGCCTTCTCATCTGGTCCACGCCGGTCTGGCCGTCCAACTAGTCGCCCGGCTTACCTCAAGGACTATGTTACTTAGCTTTCCCTACGAACTCCGTGCATGACTCTACACTAGTACTCGGCTTTATTATATGGCTAGCTCCGAGAGCGGTCAAGATGAACCAAATCCTGCGCTGTGATTGGCTACCCGAGCGAGCAAGATGGAGCTATCTTGCCCGCTCGGGACTCCCCGCCGTGTCCCGCAAGAAAAATGTCCCCAAAAGCCATATAATAAATCCTTTATTGACCAAGTTTGTTCGGTTAAGATGGCTGGATATTGCCCTCGTTCTTTTTTTGCGAGTTTATGAACCTCGACTCCGTCTCCGTCCATAAACACGCAAAAAAAGAACTTGGCCAATATCCAGCCATCTCTTGACCTCACACTTGGTCAATAACCTATACATGTTGTAATACTTCATTTACGCATTGACCTCTAGCTCTTTGTAACTGCTTGTTTACTACCAATCCACAGCCTAGCTTTGCTTTATGTTTAAGGCTCATCTACTAAGCCGAGCGGAAGAAAGAAGGAGTCACGCCATATTTCGCATTGTTGTTTAGTTCCCGCCATTAGCTCGCATGACGCATTGTGCACGCTGTCGTTTAGCTTGCTTCATTGTTTCGTTTCGTATGCACGCTGTTGTTTAGTTAGCCTCATGGTCTCACGGTTCGCGCGTTATTAGCTTGGTACCTTTGTTACCGCTTTTACCTGCTTCGTTTGTATTGTATTTGCTTCTTGTCTTCGGTTAGTAAACGTGTGCTCGGAGTTTCGGCTCAACTTATTGACGTTCAGTGAAGAATTTGGAGCAATTTGAGTTTTAAGAATAAAAAGCAGCGATATTAAAGAATGACGTTTCGACGGCTCCATGCCATCATTCTCAAATTCAAATAAGATACGTTATGTGAGTTCGTTATATAGTGAATGTACGTGTGAAGGTCTCAATGCATATGATTAAGAGATAAAATAATCAATGAATAAAAATAAAAATACCAAGCGTGGTGCGCTTGAACTGTCAAATAAAAAGTTTTGCTTTAATGGAGTCAGATTGAATGTTAAGTGGTGTTTTTTGTTTTTGATGAAGAGCATTTCATAAATTAAACGATCCAGTTTCCCACGGCATTTCTTGAGGATTGTAAATTGGTCACGGAGATCTTTGTTCCTCAGATTGTGTACGTCCCGCAGGTGTTTACCAATGACAGAATGCTTATGCTCGTTAATGCGCTGAAATAGGTGTCGGCATGTATAGCCCACATAATCTGCGTCCCACAGATCACATTTGTATTCACAAACAACGCATTGTTCATTAACAAGAGGTGGTTTGGGTTCCGTCACTTTGATCTCTTCAGCAATTTTCTTGCTCGTAAACACGGGGCGCAAGTAAATGACTTGATTTTTTCATTTCATGGGCACTTAATAAAATAGTAACTGAAGCAACGTAAACAATAATAGTCTTATGGATAATAAAGTTTAAAAGTTTACAGTGCATTAGAAAAAATACAATGTGTTCATCACTTACAAAATAGGGGCAATTATATTTTCACTTTTGAAGAGCAAGTTGCCAACCTATAATTTTTCCTTACTGTAACAATACAATTTCAAGTAGCCAGGTCATGAGAATAAAGAAAACCATCAACAAAGGGAAACTGTTTTGACGTCAAATTTTCCAATTGTATTGTCAATATACAATGTCCACAATCACGAGAGTATGTAAATTGGAGTAAATCAGTATAAAAGTCATCCTCCGTGTAGTTTTGCTATGTACGGAAGTAGCAGCCCTTCAATTTTGTCATCACCAGTATGTGTGCCTGTTAGGGATGACCGCAATGTTTTCTGGATCTACTATTCCAAACTTGATATAAAACATTTCGTTTGCTCAGTTTCTGTTACAGTTAGTGTGACTATACAGGCGCTGTTGCAAATATGCAACCTAACAAACCTAGTTGGCCATATGCAGGCCAAAAATTCCTCCTGTAATTACAATGAATGCAAAACTTTGCATATTTAACAACGATTAAAATTAGTTTGTGAGTATTGATAGCATACAAGTAGCTCAATTAGATTAGATCACCCAATTAGATTTCCAAACTTTACATTAGTATATACTAGTGGATCAAATTTTCGCAAACTAATTTTACATCTACATCTACATGTTTAAGTCGGGAATTCTGTTGGCGTGATTTCCAAAACTCGAAAACAGAATTCTACTTTTTATGAATCGCTGTGTGATTAGACGTCCGACCGGGAGTCTGTAGGCCGTCGAGTGGTTCCTTAAGAGAGTTAGTGCCGTGCAAGAGATTATCAAGGCAAGGGAGTGAATTCCCATATAGGCCTCATACCCAAGGTAATTCCTCTTAAGTTATTTTTAGACATTGTACCCAGTTCTTCCGCGGATAGTACTCGCGCGTTGCGTGGATGTTTTCGTACCGTGGAGGATCTGTTTGTGCCGTTTCGTTTTGTTTCCTCTCAAAGGAAAGGAAAACCTCCAACGCTGTGGGGAGGTCTTCTTTGATATTTTAGTGACAAGCAAATGAGCTTCGGCTCTCGGTATGTTTTAATACATTTCGAAACTTTAATAGGAGTTTAAATAAGAGACTGATGTCTTCTACACAAACAATAACAACTGAATGAACGGCAGAGAAATGTTAAGACGAACGAGTGCAAAGCAAACAAACGCCCAAACACAAGCTAGGCAACCGAACAAACAGATGGTCGAAAGTGCAGGCAGACGCTGGCTGCCCAAGTAGCAAAAAACAGTTTTAAGCAGCAACGGCAACAACACCAAAGGCAACGTCGATTAAAAAACGACTTAATATTCAACCTACGAATTTCGCGAAAATTTAGATTCACTCAGTTTGTCTATACTGTCAGAAACATCCCAAACAGAATATGTAAGACATCGTCAAAATTCGCAAAAGAATTGTAAAAATTGGCCGTCGTATAGTTCACTTTCTCTCGAATATGCAGAATGTGACTATTTCACGTTGTTGTTTTGTGATAATTTGTAAACAATGGCAAAGAAATGAACAAAGAATTATAAAGCTCCGGTAATACGGACAACATTTTCCTTCAACTTGTCTCGCAACATTGTTGCATTGCAAGTCGAAACACATTGTTGCGCGTATTACCACGTTTGTGACCAACTTGTCTCGCAGCAAAATACAGTGTTGCAAGTCTGCAGAATTCTACAGGTATAATTGCTTAAACGTGTGTAAATAAAGATGGCCCCTTCTTTAATATAATTTAGCACTTCGACGAAGTTCCACTTCGACTTCTGGCCGTCATTTTCTTCTTAATTTTCAGTGCCAGCGAAGTTCTCTCAGTATGAAGCTCAGTGTCGTTTCAGGTAGCTAGGCGAAACGGTGTATTTTTGCGACAGTTCTTCCAAGCCTTTTGCATTTTTTTCTGCTTGTTTTGAGGGGACAAACGAGGTGTCCCAAAGACTATGATAGCCCTCGAAGTCTTTGTAAGGGACAAAGTTATGACTTTCCCAGAGATACTGGTCTACTTCTCGCCTTCACCGTCCGCCTTGTTTTTTTCTTTTTATTTGCCGCGCTTCGCGACAGCCAATCACAAGCGTTGAATTCAAATTTATTGCGAGACAAGTTGCTGCTTCAGTGGTAATACGAGCAGCAAAACTAAAATTTGTTGCAGAAAGTAGAACTCGAGTCTACTTTGGGAAACATGTTGCCTCAACTTGCAACACTGTATTTTGGTGCGAGACAAGTTGGTCACAAACGTGGTAATACGCGCAACAATGTGTTTCAACTTGCGATGCAACAATTTTGCGAGACAAGTTGAAGAAAAATGTCAGTTGCCTGTATTACCGGACCTTGACGCACGCTTCACAGAAAGCCCGCCGAACAAAAAGGCGGCTAAGAGTGCAGAAAACGTCTCTACTATGAAATGGAAATCAAAACTTATAAAATGACGTTCCCGCCATTTCGTCTTAGGTAGTTTCGAGAAAGTCGCTTCGGCTGTCCACGCATCGCGCGAGTAACATCCTCGGAAGAACTGGGTACCATGTCTAAAAATAACTTAAGGGGGATTACCTTAGTTAGAGGACCTATATGGACGATTCACTCTCTTACCTTGATAATCTCTTGGTACCGTTTGAAGTGTTTCATTTGTATCTGCTACTGATCTGAAGTATCGTTGGCGCACCGAAGACGCCATGGTAATCAGTCGGGACAGTAGCCTTTCCTTACCTTTCTGGCCTTTCCTTCTAGGTTTCAAGGCTTGTATCGAGCTTGTAAGCTACTCTCTCTGGTGTCTAGAAAACCCGAATAGCGAATAGCGAATAGTCGCGAACAGGAAACAGCGAATAGTCTCGAATAGCGAATAGCGAATAGTACGAATAGTGCGAATAGTGGCGAACAGTCTCGAATAGCGGCAAATAGCGGCAAATAGTGGCAAATAGTAACAAACAGGGTACCCAGTATCTCGCAGTTAACCTCGTAGCAACTTAGAACGGGATTTTTCCGCTGAAAAGCACAGACGCTTATCAGGACAAAAGGTGTTTCTAAACGTAATTTCTTCTGTTTTAACCCCTGCTAAAGCGTAAATACGTCTTTATTAGGTTATCCTTGTGTTTTCTCTTTTCTTAATGTCGGCGATGGACAGCCTACTAGCCTGAGTCCGGAGAAGAAAAGGTAATAAATTCACTGAAATTCTGTTGCTTATTTGGATAATTTATTAACGCTGGATATTAGATCTAAAGCGGTGACTATATTGACGACTATTCGTCACTATTCGCCACTTTTCGCGACTGTTCGCCACTATTCGCACTATTCGAGACTATTCGCACTATTCGGGACTATTCGCTATTCGCTATTCGCTATTCGCTATTCGGGTTTTCCAGACACCCCTACTCTCTCTGACATTTGCCTTGCAAAAAAGGACTAAACTGAAATGAGTGAGTGACCTGGGGTTTTCTGTTAGCTACCAGTCGGTTACATGTGTATCGTGGAAATCCACGATAAGGATATTATTTCCTTTCCCAATTTTCCATCAACAAAACAAGGACACGAATCAAAGCGAACGAAGACCGAGACTTTTGTTTTCGTGGAAGCTCTGAAAAGAGCCGTTTGTAATGTCTTGACAATGGGGTGTTTTAATTTCTTTCTTGAATTTTTTTGACCAGAATTAGATTAGGACTATTTGAAAGGGATCTGGCACACAGGCATGGTGTTTCTGTAGCAACAGTTTCTGATATTTTAGTGACATGGGTAAACTATCTGTACATCATGCCGGGAAGCCTGCCAATATGGGTTCCCGAGGATAAGATCAAGAAGTATCTGCCTGAGGGATTTAAAGGTCAGTATCAAGATATCCGAGGGATTTTTGACTGCACAGAGATTAAGTGTGACATGCCAAAGGACAAACACATTCTGAAATGTACTCTGATTACAAATCCCACAATACATATAAAGGCTTTTTTTGCATTACTCCCAACTGTTGGGTAACTTTTGTCAGCTACCTGTATCCTCGCCGCATAAGTGACAGAGAAATTGTGGAAAAGAGTGACTTCTGTAGTCTTGTGGAGCCTGGGGATAAATACCTTGCTGACAAAGGATTTGATGTACATGATCTTATGGCTTTGAAGGGTGCAAGTTTGTATATTCCGCCCAAACGACAGTCAGTGCAAGATCAATTCACAAAGGACGAATGCTTTGAGACTATGAGCATTGCTAATGTGAGGATCCACGTGGAAAGATCAATCAAACGAGTGAAGGCATGGCACATATTTGATCAAGTAGTACCATTGTCTATGCATGCCTGCATAAATCAGTTGTGGACTGTTGCATCATTAATTGTCAATTTTCAAAACCCTATTCTTTCAGTCTAATTTTGACGTTTTAAAAGTTACTGTGTTTACTTGAGGTCAGTTCATGTGGACTCAATTCATTGTATAAGAACATTTCTTTGATGTTAGTAAGTTTTAGGTTCATTTAACGAGAAAAAAATCCAGAGCATGGTTGAAACAAAGTGAGTTCAATTTAGGAATCATAGTTTTGGACCACAAGTCTTTGTCAGGAAACACTTGTTGTTTGAATATGTCTCCTATGCCTGAATGTGCCACAAAGTCAATCCATGAGAGCACAGAAAGGCCCAACTGACCCTGAAGTTGATAACAATATGAATGCTCAGTGTTCAGAATAATTTGCCCATCTTTTGAAACCAAAAAATGGTTTGCTGTGAAAGATGGGTGGTCAACAGTTTGAGCTATCGAGAGACCCATGGATCTTGCCTTTGGGTTAGTTTTTATCTCCACTCCTCCAAACTTATCATTTGACATTGGATCAAAAACAACACGATCTAGAGATGCCCCTAAATGAGGTAGGGATGGGTTGACACTTAAACCAAATTCTGCCACTCTCAGTCCAGTGTTACCTTCCTCATGCATTTTTTTGACATACATATCTGCAACTTTGTCCTCATTTTCTCTGCCATATTTAACAAAGGGCAAGTTGCTGATATCAATTGGGTCACAGATTGCTCGGATAAATTCAGGTGTTGGTTGATTCTTTCTTTTAAAAATTTGCCAAACTTTGACGCTGTGATGCGGCGTTTTCTCTCCTCATACTATACATTGTTATTTGCTTGACCAGTTGTCTTGGCGTAAAGCTCCTGTGCTGCTTGAGAGATACTTGAACCTTATTCAAGATATTTGGAGCATTATAAAATAGATTCAAGTCAACAGCTTCCTCACAACATTTGCTGGGTAGTAGAGGAAAATTAGTAAACCCTTGGCTGGGGGAACTGTTGTTGAAACACTCGGGTTCAATGGGTGTATGCCTGGGCTGACTGTCAGTAGAATTTCTGAGTGGTTAGTAAAATGACCATCCGTAACATTTGAATTTGTTTGGGTAGGAACATGCCCACTTTAATTACTACTTCCATTCATTGCTGGATTGGGTGACTGGTAAGAAATTGGATCACAGGAGGCGACAGGATTTGTGCTAGCCATTTGAAATCCTTGAAGCTGTTTGTGGAGCACTGATCCTCTTGCCACTGACCCAATCAAGGTGTTTACAGTAGGAATATTTCTGTCTTCTGGCAGCATCAAAGCAAATGGAAGTTTTGGATTGATCTCTTGAAGATTTTCCTTTAATTTAACTATGGAGTCAGGGTCAATTTTTCTTGACTTCACCGGTCTAGGATCATAGAATTGACTATGTATCCCCCTTTTTCTTTTACCTGGCCCATCAGAGGCATGCCTTGGTTTTACAATACTTGCGGTCATTACCGGTGAACAGTTAACTTCTCTTTTTCCTCGTTTGCCCCATTGTTGCGGTTTTGACGTACGTGTTCTATTGTTGGACTCTTTCAACGCTCCCTTTCTTGTCATGTCTTCCAGTTTCCAAATAACTGCCATTACATGACAGCAGCATTCGCTTTTGGATGCTGGGCACTGACGATCGCAGGATGCTGATTTAATTTTATCAGTACACGTACTACCTCCTTGCACTGTTAATTTAATATTGTGTTTACGATCTCTCTTGAAGAGGCCCAACAGCAGGCTCTCACAAAGACATAATTTTTTTGTGGATCCCTGTACACTTGTAAGTCATGGACAAATCTCATCATTCGTAACCCTTTGTCATTTGAGTTCAGAACATTAACATTATCATACTTCTTAATAGATATGTGGAAACGCATCCATCGGAACAAAATTTGGAAGAAATGAAAAGTTATTGTTGAAAACTTCATTTGCCACTTCATCTGTTGGGAACAAAACCTCTGGATTTTCGGCTGACGAAGAAATCGACAAATTATCTGCCACGTTCTCTTTATCATTTCCTAAATGTCCTTGAAGTTTCGCCTTTGTGTAGCTCTTTTCTGGGTCTGGTCGTAAATATTATCACGGTATTTCGGTATGGCCTTGAATGCCAGCACTCTGTCATAAAAAGGAATAAAAATGAAACTTCAGATGTAAGTGCATTAAATAGCAACAATAGTAAAATGTAAACATCAACCGGCAGCTGTCACTGGCCGAGTTATTACTTTTCTAATTAACAGTTGCTTTTTATTTCCTTGCTGGTTTAGGCGTCTACATTTAAACCAAAACTTTCATTTTTGCACTGTCCACTTTCCAATCTGACTTTCATTTTCTATGACTGGACCAGGAATATCTTCTGGTTTCAACTTTTCCACCTCTAAATTGCGAATCGAAGAGGTTTCTGCCTCCATGTTAACTCTTTCAAAGTTCGCGGGAAATATCTGGAGGGCCCTTAGGCCTCGCTTTCATGCTACTTCCGGCTTACGGCGTAAGTGTGTATTACGTGCTTTGCAAATCCATGTGTTACAAATCCAATCCAGTCCAATCCAGTCCAATCCAGTCCAATCCTTATTTTACAATATGGCGCCGCGCCTGAAAAGCTCGAGGATTTCTCGATATGGTTACATCAGCCCCTGAAGTAATTAAAACTAAGCCTTTTTTCCTTCTTGACTAACGTCAAAAGTCTCGCTGCTCGCCGTAATGGACAGAACTGAGCGACGAAAAGACACAACATTCACAAAACGTTCCTAAACGTCGCGAAAGACCGCGAAGCGACAGTAGAAGAGAGCGCGACTTAAGCAGGGAAGGAAGCAGGGATGTGGGGAGGGGCTGGGCGCAAAAAAATTACCGTGCAAATGGACCCCTCCAACTCACCCTGGAGTAGTTCTGTAAACGATTTGGAATGTTTTGGTCGAAAAACAAAAATTGCAAATTGATTGCAATTTTCAATTTTCAACTTTTAGACCGTCGTTGAAAACAGAAAAACTAAGCCGTGCCACCGACTGCAACAATTTGTCGGAAAAACAAAATAGCCGCTCAAATTCATTTTTCTCTTCATTCTTGACAGGATTAAAGTAAAAATATAAGTTCTGTTTCAACGTTCTACCTAAAGGAAAAAAAGAAAATATTTTCGATTTGGCACTTTCTTATTTTTTTTTTATGATAAAAATCATGAAAATCAAAAATTGACATCAATTTTCAATTTTTGATTTTAAACGAAAAGTGAATGGACGAATGACCCACGGACCGGAGAGAGGTATAGAGTGTATTCTTCTGTGTTGATAGATCGGACTTCGAAGAAGCGCTGACATAGGTTTTCACTTCGCTGAAGTTAGGTGAGAACAGAGAGTCGCCTTGAATGCCGTCGCTTGAAACACGCTTGAAATCTTGTCTAATATTTTACCAACGGGTTTCGTTGTGCATTTATTCTGTGGTGGACCGTCTAGAAAAAAACCGGGATCGATAGCTGTGTTCTTGTTGTTTCATCCCTTCATATTTTGGTGTCTATCTTTGATTGACAGAAGTTAATGTATGGGAGCGCCGCCTAAGCCTCAGCTCGGCGTAGTCTCGCTCGCACGCGAGGATGTGCCTGAGCTCGAGATTTCTATCGCGCGATAGTTGACGAGGTGCAGCCCGAGTCAACTATCGCCCATAGAAATCGAGGGCGAATAATCTAATTGTTTTAGTATAAATCTACTAGTCGCTCAAAACTTTATCTAAATACTCTCCACAGGCACCTCGAAAACGCAAAGAAGCGGCCGTCATTCTGTTAACAAGCGCACATTGTACGCTACCCACTATCTATCACAGATTATAGTTTACCACTAAATTTTCTCCGATTCTTATTGGTTGGAATTGATCACGTGACGCGATAGTGTTCATCCGCGGAGAGACACTATCAGCCCCTAGTGCTCGTCCGAGGAAAATACCCGACTGGACAGTACTCGTCCGTGAATTTTTTCCTGTAAACAAGGGTGCTTATAGAAAATAAACAATTAAAATTGTATAAGTGGGTTTTTGTCTGTTTTTCTTTTTCGAATTTTACATTTGGCTTTCACGGCTTTCATCTAAAAAAGTTGAAAATAATTCAATAAGATTTTTTGAACTGGCGCTCGGAAGAAAATTTAGTGGTGAACAATAAAGACAATAGAGTCTTTCTGTTTCGGAATTATCGGTCTGATAGTTGCCCCTTGGAAATTTAATGTTCTTAAGGGGGTATGGTACCCTAAAATATGGCGATGTTCATGAAAAATTCAATTTCTTGGAAATACAAGACTTAAGACCCTTGAGGACTTGTCAAAAACATTTTGAAACGATCTTGCAGAATTTCCTTCCGGATGAGTGTGAAATTTAAGGAAAGTACACAGTGGTATAATTTTTTTCACGTGGCAACGGCCATAGCAACGACTGTTTACTATAAGAACCTGACCAAAAATATAGATTATTTTTAACTCATATGAACGAAACCATTTAGAAAAAACTTTTAAGACATGCACAACTCGATTGGTATAATTATTTGTGAAAAGCTTTGCCTCAAATTGTCATCACAGGCTCATTCATTTCCCTTATGACAAGGAATATTTCCCACAACTGCGGTAACTTTTTACAAAATAGAACAACCATTGCACCCCCTCCCCCGAGATCCAATCTGCACCCCCCCCCCCACTATTTGTGGCTCGTTAAATGCTTAATACTTCGTGTAAGAAACTTAAAGTGCAGTTTTCTCATAAGTTTACTCTTGTACCGACTGACTTCGCGCCAACATTTCTACTTCGCAAGGTTTTTAAGTAGAATTTCTGAAACTTGGACTCATCAAAGACCAATAGTGTCGTGATGATATAAACCAAAAAAATCGTAGCATTTTAAGGTCTGTCACGTGACATGAGATGATTTGTCCACTGGGTGTGGTAAAAAATAAGGTCATATCCAAATAAAGCTGTAAAAAGCACTGAAAATAAGAGTTAACTGTCAAAACTTTGGTTCATATCACAGAACAAAACAGAAACTTACATGATATGCTTATTTGACAGTCAATTCTTGTTTTGCAAAAGAGCAGGAAATGTTGGCGTCAATACTATAAAACACTACTTCAAAAGGCTGTGGCTGGTTTCCATAGCAACCATTTTGAGTAAAACACTAGAAATTTAATTTCTCTTCTTGAGTGCAATAGCACACAAGTGATCTTTCTTCACCATATTTAAACAACCTTTTTGGTCCATATTGAGGGTACCATACCACCTTAAGAGCAGCTTCGCCTAAATATCAACTTGACTTGGAAATAGCGAAAAAATCGAATTTCTTCAAACTCGCCCAGAATGAAGCCCTACGGGCACTAGTTACAAAAATATCGTTTTAAGTTTGATAAATCAAAAATTATTTTTTTCCGCAATTTTTTCGTTTCGATACCCCAAATCGGCCAAAATCCATCGAAAATGAGCGGCATATTCAGAGGCTCGTAAACTCAAAAGTAAAAATCTTCATTACAAACTGATTGCACGTCGTATTTGTACTTCCTTTCTTGTCTATTTACAGCTAAATAGATCGTGATTTGATTAGAACTTAAATATTTGACGAATTTTCTAAATTAACGACCCAACACAGCTTTACAAGAGGTCTACATTTAGCCTATTTTCAAATACTAAAAATGCGTTCTGGTACACGGCTTTTCCCAAAACGACTAGTTTGGTCTGAAAGAGCATTGTTTCTTCTTCAAATTAGTGAAATAAAATTTTTGGGTAAATAAAATCGCGAGCGCTGAGATAGCGAACTAAATGCAGCACTTCTTCCTAAAAACGTGACCTTTGACCCGAGCGTAACGAAACCGATAACTGCAAGAAAACCCGGAAGAAAAGCAAACACTTCGTTATTTTGAAACAATTTCTGGTGATATCTCTCCGAAACCATGATTGCAAGAAACTATTTCCAGATATGAAATCTTACAGGGTGAGCTAAAGGGCGCATTTTGACGCAATAACTTTGTTTGCTGAGAATTGAAGTCAATGACCGTTAACGAATTCCAGTGAAATTTGCAAACTTGAAGTATGTTAGCCGATACTTACCTGAATATTTATATTTATAGGAGAGTTGTCTTCTAGGATTAACCTTCAAAAGAAGCTGGACCCAGATTTGGAAACCTCTAAAAGAAGAAATGTTTAATATTCCGTGACCTGCCCGATGCTATAAATTCCATGCAAATGCCAATCGCATGTTTGTCGTAAAACCAACTGAACTCCGCTGACAGTTTCCATGGCGGCAGGTTTCTTTCACAGGTCACAGGTCACAGGTCACAGGTCACAGGTCACAGGTCACAGGTCACAGGTCACAGGTCACAGGTCACAGGTCACAGGTCACCAAAAATATGCCAAAACGTCATGAAACAGATGCATACAAGTGCGTCCCAAGTGCAACTATAAGAGCTCTTTCTTGAAAAAAAAAAAGCGTGTAGGGGAAATCAGTTGTAGCACTGAAATAAAAAATAAAAATTGATCCAAAGAAAGCCAAGACTTAATTCTGTTGAAAACATAAATTGTTTTTAGCCTTTCAATATAATATGAAAACGAAAGAGGCTTACACTGATCCGTGAATTATGCATTTACTTACGCGTGATTTGTGAACCAACGACTTTTGCGGGAATAATTGTTCACTTGTTTTGGAGATTTTAGCGTCATTAAAGCTCGTAAACTACACCAAACTAGATGTAAAACCTGTCCATTCCACGCGACTGAGAACTAACCACAGTGACAGTGAACCAGGAGGACCTAGAATCTAGTCTGTCACGATGTGTCACATGCACACACGCACACGGCATTTCGATGCATCAAAATGGAGGGTTCTGTATGTTTTGCGAAACTTGGAGAGAATTTGTATGTTTATGTAACACATGATTTAGCCTTTGCATTTTTACGTGAAAAGTGATTGTTTCTGTTAACGTGAGGCTGCTTTCGAATTTTTTGTGATGCGTGACAAGGCCGATTACTTATGCGTGAAATTGTTTTCAGAGTAGGTATAGGGGACCCTCTTGTTTCTGTTTAGTACATACTCGTTGTAAAGATTTAAAAAAATGTATAGAAATAAAACAGTTCAATTTGCTATCATAATGAATTATCTTATTACGATAAAATATATTAACACTACATGTTTGAAAGCTATATTTCAACCCATTTCGTACATATACCACCCCTAGAAATTTTTTCATTAACATTATAGAGTAAAACATTTTTAGTTAGGGTTTGTTGCATGGAAACATCGACAAACCTCTCGGGAATCTCAGTAATTGTTACATCGCGAAATTTACTGAGTGTTTTGATTGTGACCTGTGACCTATGACCTGTGACCTATGACCTGTGACCTGTGACCTGTGACCTGTGAAAGAAACCTGCCGTTTCCACGGGCAACCCCAAAATAAACAATCCCCAAAAATGTTAAGTGAAATTGGCTGTCTTCATGAACAGTTAGAAGCTAGAGTCAAGTTCCATTACCTTTAAAAAGTGCTTGATTTTATTTGTTTGCGTCGACTTTGTTCACTACTCTCAGGTTCGAATGCCGCGAATCGGTCACGCCAAAACAGTGCAGACCGTGCAGACTGCAGACACTTGTTTGGGCTTTTCATTGCGACTTCTTTTTTTGGGTCTAGTTACAAAATAGTGTTAAATATATATGAAAGTTTGTCATTTATCCACAGGCTGCACAAGCGCAGTATTTGACTTTTGATTCAAAAGACAAACGCGTACAAGACTTTGTATGGGAAACTCACTCAGTCTGCACGGTCTGCAGTGTTTTGGCGTGACCGATACTACGGAGTATTCGAACGTGACAGTAACTACTGAGGGAACAAAGTAGAATCAAGCACTTTTAAAAGGTAATGGAACTTGACTCTAGCTTCTAACTGTTGATGAAGACAGCCAATTTCACTTTACATTTTTGGGGATTGTTTATTTTGGGGTTATCCATGGAAACTGTCAGAGGAGTTAAGTGAGTTTTACGACAGACATGCGGTCGGCATATGCATGGAATTTAAGCTAATTTATAGCAGCGGGCAGGTCACGGAACATTAAACATTTCTTCTTTTAGAGGTTTCCAAATCTGGATCCAGCTTCTTTTGAAGGTTAATCCAAGAAGACGACTCTTCTATTAATATAAATATTCAGGTAAGTATCGGCTAACATACGTCAAGTTTGCAAATTTCACTGGAATTGACTGCAATTCAATTCTCAGCAAACAAAGTTATTGTGTCAAAATGTGCCCTTTAGCTCCTTCTTTGACCCTGTAAGATTTCATATCTGGAAATAGTTTCTTGCAATCATGGTTTCGGAGAGATATCACCAGAAATTGTTTCAAAATAAAGAAGCGTTTGCTTTTCTTCCGGGTTTTCTTGCAGAAATCGGTTTCGTTACGCTCGGGTCAAAGGTCACGCTTTCAGGAAGAAGTGCTGCATTTAGTTCGCTATCTCAGCGCTCGCGATTTTATTTACCCAAAAATTTTATTTCACTAATTTGAAGAAGAAACAATGCTCTTTCAGACCAAACTAGTCGTTTTGGGAAATGCCGTGTACCAGAACGCCTTTTTAGCATTTGAAAATAGGCTAAATGTAGACCTCTTGTAAAGCTGCGTTGGGTCGTTGACTTAAAAACATTCGTCAAACATTTAAGTTCGAATCAAATCACGATCTATTTAGCTGTAAATAGACAAGAAAGGAAGTACAAATACGACGTGCAATCAGTTTGTAATGAAGATTTTTACTTTTGAGTTTACGAGCCTCTGAATATGCCGCTCATTTTCGATGGATTTTGGCCGATTTGGGGTATCGAAACGAAAAAATTGAGGGAAAAAATAATTTTTGATTTATCGAACTTAAAACGATATTTTTGTAACTAGTGCCCGTAGGGCTTCATTCTGGGCGAGTTTGAAGAAATTCGATTTTTTCGCTATTTCCAAGTCAAGTTGATATTTAGGCGAAGCTGCTCTTAAAACTAGCATATTTGTTTCAAGAACATCAAATTTCCGCGGAGCAACTATCAGCCGATAGTTCCTCAACAGAAATACACCATTGCTTAAATAGATAGAGACTAGAGAGTAGCGTAGCCAATCAGAGAACGGCATTCGTGATAGAACGTTAGTAGATTTATACTAAAGGGTTTAAGTAAAGTTGTGGTGCTGATGATGCAAATGATATGCTAACGATGTCCTTCCATCATCTGTAAACTTTTTGGAGTAATTCCGTTGACTAGTGGGGTTTAAGGTTGGGGGGAGGTTGAGGTCTTACATGGAATGGCCACATGGAATTCTCGTCCCCCGAGTGCCTCCGAGTAGCACTGGGGACGAGAATGGGCGCGCAGCCAAAACTCGCGCATGCTTATTACGTTTTCCGCTCTGAAACTCCAGTCTTTGTCATACTTCACTTCTAGTACTGGCAGTCGTGCTAGTAATACTTCCAGTTAGCACAAAGCATACGCGTTAGCTTAATGCTAGCCATGAATTTCACAATTTTCACAGACCCGGCAGTCCGCCTTAAAATTGCTGAGCAACAAGAGGTATTTTAAATTAGGTTTGGTTATTTAACTTGTGTATTTGTGATAGCAAGTCTACGAAGACACGGTAACGGTCAGTAACCATTTTGATCTGGGTAATGGCCGACAGGTAGCCACCAGCTCAACTTCAAGCAACCAGTCACCCCTTCCCCTAGTGACGTGGTCTACAACAAAGACGCCGTTGAACGAAGGAAGACTATACAAGACGGACGGGAAAAGAAGAGCTCGAAATGTGGAAAGCAGTCGAAAATACAGGAAAAGAAGGTGACTTTGCTAACAGATAAACTAGCATAAAAAATTCAATTGGATCACAAAAGACGTTACAGTTGACTTATTGAGATTCTCTGGAGAAATTGTTTCTCCAGAGAAAAGATATATTTTTAAGGGAGTTGCGGAGCTATTTTTTATGACAAAAAATTTAAATGTTCCAGGGACTGAGTAAACTAGACCTCCGAGGCCAAGGTCACACTTTCTGTTATTGAAATGAACACGCCGATAAGGTTTGTAACATCTCATATCTCCTTACTTTTCTTTTCAGGAGGGAACGTTTTCAAAGTCTGGAGCTGGCAAATAAAAGACTGCAGGAACAAATTGAGGAAGTAGACAGACAGCTTCAGGAGCTGAATTTTGCTTTCCATCAGTTTGTGCAACATGCAGAATGTTGTGAACACTGCTGTAATATAAGGATAGGAGAATGAGTTCCCGCATCTGTAGTGTATATATTGGTCATGACTTTGACCAGGTGACCTTCCAGACGTCGCAGAAGCAGGCGTCAGTTTTATGCATTAATAGTTGAGCACTTTACTGTGGAATTTGTGATTTCAATACTCCAGATTTATCCATGTATAAGGATTTTTTTTCCACTTAAATTTAGCGATGGCTACCGTAATTTGGTATTTTATGTCAAAGTGTCATTGCGAAATAAAGTTACACTGGCCCACGTTATTTTGAAATTTCTTCACTATACGACCAATTTCTGTTGGAGGAAAAACTACAAGGTAATGACAACATTCTGTCTCTAAGATCAATGTAGCCCATAAGTTTTACTTAAGAGGGGTGCTATTGCTGTGAGACAATGTTTAACCACTCAGGCATTTTTCTTAACCCTATTTAGCCTGGGGTGGGGTGGGGGGGCTGATTTCACATTTTTATAACTTAGACAACATTGAAGCTGTCAGATCAAACTTGTGACTTTTCCTAAAATTTATCACAGATAATTTTGGTGTGTCAATTGTTTGGTCGCGTGACTTGACATTTCAATGGACACCAGGTCTTCGAAGGGTGTTTCACCAAAAAAAAAAAAAAACTTGAACAACTGTTTATGAGAGATTTTGGAATTTATCGAGATTCTAAGCCAAAATCTTTACAATTCTTGTATTTTTTCTTAGGGTTAGGTAAAATTATGGTGCCATATCATCATGACATGCTATATTTGTGCCATTCTGGTGCTACTGTTCCTGGCACATCAAGTCAGAGATAACTATCATTAGGGCTTCAAGTTCATTCATGTCACATCTGATTGGTTTTAGCTAGTGACGCAATAACAAATAATTTGATTGTGTGTTCATACTTTTCTAATTTGAACTAGTAATATAGAAAAAAAACTCTATTAAGCAATTAGATTATGAGTTCGAGATTTCTATCGCGCGATAGCTGATGAGGGTGCAGCCCAAGTCAACTATCACACATAGAAATTCAGAGCGAACAATCTAATTGTTTTAGTATAAATCCACTAGTCATTCAAAACTTTATCTAAATCCTCTTCACTGACACTTCGAAAATGCCAAGAAACAGCCATCATTTTGTTAACAAGAGCATGCTGCTACGCTACTCACTATTTATCACAGAATAGATAGTGAGTAGCGTAGCCAATCAGAGAATGGCATTCATGATAGAATGCTAGTAGATTTATACTAAGATATCATAGACTTATGACATTTAACAGTATGGCTGGCTTAAATCTCTTGGTTTTATTCAAAATACTGTTAGCTTTTTTATTCAAAATATTGCAATTCTTAACTCTGAGTAGTAGGTCAAACAAAGCTTAAAAAAACTGACATACATATAATATATATATTTTTGCTGGCAGGTGATTGGTCTAAATACAACATGAGACTGAACATGTCCCAGCTAAAACTCGGGAAAATCACAATGATATTTCCCAATTTTCAAAATTTGCGTGTTGGGAAAAATATTTAAGGATAATAAACAAAAAAGTCCCCATTTGACTGTGAAAATATGCTTGGATATTTATCTGCAGACATTATCTGTTACTTGAAGCTCAAAATTTTCCTCGAGCTTTTGTCTTGGAAAACTGAAGTGTTAAACAGTATACTGAAGTGGTGTAATTAAGGTGATTTCCTTGAACTTCAAAAAACGTTTTTTTTAATTGAATTTCTTGATACTTAAAAGAAAAATAGTTATTTATCTAGTTGACAGCTTGTTTTACATCATCTCCTCTCTAAAAAACAAGTGCTAACAAAATTCCATGTGTCAGAATTTAATATTAGACCTTTTTCGCTTGGGCAGGTTGTTTTCCCATTACAGAAAACATGATATTCTCTAGACAATTGAAAGGCCGCGTGCAAGAACGTCCCCTAGATTTTTCGGCCATTTTTGAAAGTGCTTAAAACTAGCTGAATTTTGGCATGTGGGCTTCGTTTCACCTGACAAACATTGCTCTGAAGTTTTTTTCGCTGGGTTGCTTTTCGTTCTCGAGAAATAACGTATGCAAAAAGGCACACAGGTTGGAAAAACCGAGTGGTTTATTGCATACGCAATATCTCGAGAACGAAGCGAACTTTAGCGCGAAAACTACGGGACATTGCTTAACATACCTGAACGAAGCTGCATGCGAAATTTGGAGCGTTTTCGACAAAGTTCACCTTTGATTAAAATACCTGACGCCCTTTTCCCGCCGAGTCCTTCAAATAAACGAAGCCGGGCCTTTGTTATGATAAACAGAGCCGATCCTTTGTTATAATAGCCAAGCCAAGCCTTTGTTATAAGTCGAAGTCTCGCCTCGGTTTATTATAACAAAGGATCGGCCCGCCGCGACCGCAAGGACTTTGATTTTACTTAGAAACAAGCAAAATGTCAATTTCACGCAACTTATAACGCGCGACGGCAAGGATGTTGATTTCTCTTAGAAAGCAGCAAAATGTCAATTTTACGCAACGTAAAAGCTCAAAAATGTCGATTTTACGTCAAAAACGGTTTAAATGTTGATTTCATGTTAACCCGTGACGGTAGGGATGTTGATTTCACATAGAAAACAGCAAAATGTTAATTTTACGCAGCGTATAAACTCAAAAATGTTGATTTCAGGTCTAAATAGGTAAAAATGCTGATTTCACGTTAACGCGTGACGGCAAGGATGTTGATTTCACTTAGAAAACAGCAAAATGTTAATTTCACGCAACTTATAAGCTAAAAATTGTTGATCTCAGGTCTAAATAGGTAAAAATGCTGATTTCACGTTAACGCGTGACGGCAAGGATGTTGATTTCTCATAGAAAACAGCAAAATGTTAATTTCACGCAACTTATAAGCTAAAAATTGTTGATCTCAGGTCTAAATAGGTAAGAATGCTGATTTCACGTTAACGCGTGACGGCAAGGATGTTGATTTCACTTAGAAAACAGCAAAATGTTAATTTCACGCAACTTATAAGCTAAAAATTGTTGATCTCAGGTCTAAATAGGTAAAAATGCTGATTTCACGTTAACGCGTGACGGCAAGAATGTTGATTTCACTTAGAAAACAGCAAAGTGTTAATTTCACGCAACTTATAAGCTAAAAATTGTTAATTTCAGGTCTAAATACGTAAAAATGTTGATTTCACGTAACGCGTGACGGAAAGGATGTTGGTTGCACTTAGAAAACAGAAAAATGTTAATTTCACGCAACGTATAAGCTCAAAAATGTTGATTTCAGGTTTAAATAGGTAAAATATGGCGGCCGGAAAATAGTGTTAACAGCTGGAACTTACTTTGGTTATCTGGGACAATGATTATCTGCCCTGAACAAATAAACATCAAATAAGCACTTTTCCAAATACAGCAACGTCTTAAATGGCTAAAAATCACGAGACAAATACATATTTTTCGACAAACGCGATCGTAGCTTTATGTCACGCACCGCCCAACAGATTAACAAATTAACCCTTCTGCGCAACGTACGGGTCTCCATACATCTGCATGTCCGCTGATCCCAGAAGTTCAAAACACTACAAATCATGCCGATATGAAATAAAATCAACGCAACCTGGATCACAGATCTATGTTACAATCGATCGCTACTTGTTGGCCATTATTACCTTTAAGGTGGTCTTATACCTAAATTTTTTTTTTTGCAAAACAACTCTGTGGAACAGTTTTGGTATCACGTTAAAGGACTTTGCACTCTGACTTCAAAAATGAGCTTTTCCAGCTCACGTGCCATGATAGTTAATGAATAACTAGCTCCTTAGTGTTAAAAAGTGGTGTTCATTATAAACACGATAACGTAATAATGAATGGTTCGAGAAGTATGGAATTAAGTTCATCCTGTCCATAAGCAAGTTGTCCAGGAGACAAACCTCAGAAAATAGTGTTTTGAGGGGGTTTTTCTCGTGAAATGTTGAAAAAGTGTATTAATATTAACTAATATTAACTATATTAACTAAATAACAGGAAAAATTTCATAAATTGCAAATTTTGGAGGTTTAAGACCTAGATAATTGTGACCTTCATCAATGTTGAAAATTTGACAACATTCGGTTAAAATCCAGTGGAGATATCGTGTGCGAGATATTGATGATCCGTCTATTTGGTCATTTTGAGAAATAAGGCTTTAAAGTTTTACTTCGGTCTCCGAGAGCCCAAATTAGCCCTGTGAACTAGGGGGGGGGGAGGTTAGGGGCAGGGGGAGGGGTATATTTAAAGGTTTTACATAAATGTTTCATTGAACACCCGAATACACACCAGTCATAGAAATGTTATCCAAGTATAAGGAGCGTATAAGATGGTAGAAGAAATAATGTTCAGGACCATGATGCAAAATTCTCATAACTACACATCTTTAAAGAGTTTGTGTAAAGTATCATTAAAATGTATTGAATTTAATCCATTTTGTGAGTACTTTTAGACTGTAAACAATGGTTGCTATGGGTGTTGCTATGTTGAAATATAGCTAGAAGTGTTCAAATTTCTTAATTTACACGTAAATTCAGGAGTAATTAGAGGAAAATCGTTTCAAAATACGATTTACAAATGGACAGGGATGTTGAATCTCCCTGTTCCAAAAAAATGGTTTTCTGGAGAAAAATTTATATCTGAGAGTATAAGACCCCCTTAAGGTTACAGTATACCTTCGGGTCGGCAATTTTCTTCAAATTTGGATTTTTGGGTCAAAATAGTGGTCGAAGAATAATCTCTTATTTCTGAAAAAATTTTTTGAAAAAGGCTTAATATTGGCGGAGAAATGACGGTTTTACGTTTTCACCGGAAGTAAAAGTTTACCGCTTGATTGACAGCCCTATGGCGCGTATGCAATCAACCGAGACGATTTTCGCGGGAATTACCTATATGGATGTCACGAATTGACTACTCAGTTGATCAGCATTGTTGTTCTGACTACCCAGCATTTTTGATATTAGGCGTGTCTCTATTAAGTTATAAGTAAACATAGACCACGTTTAAACCATGGACCGGTTCGAAAAAGCGAAAACAGCGAAGAACGAATGAAAATACATCAATGAGTGAAGAAGCGAAAGTTCGCCACGCGGATGAAGCTATAGCTATCGTATAAGGCGGGCAAATATTCGTGGTAAGAGAAAAGAAAGGTTCTGTAAAAATGTCGGAACTTGACAGCAATAACAGGGATGCTGACAGAGACTCTTCTGATGAGTCCGATATCGACGAATCGTCGGACTCATTGAGACCATTTGAAATATTATCCATGCACATTTGCCCACACACAGTTGCCCTCCACGCTATCTTTTCTTTGTTTCCTTCGCTCAGCCACTCTAGCGTTCGTATCCTTCTTAGTCTTCCCCATTTTGCCAGACCAGCTTCAAGAAAAACCGAGCTGCAGAAAAATTATCTCTCTGCCTTCGGTTCCTTGAGCGCATTGCGAAACACAAGAGTTTTTTAGGGATTCGCGCGTAAATTTCACCAGGAGGTTAACGGTAGTAAAGTTTCCCTGCACTGATTGGCTTAGTTATCTGAGAACCCAGTTGAAGGCGTTTGTGGGCGGAGTTTGTTTGCGAAGCAGAAAATTTTTCTTAGCGCTGTTTTCTCGAATAAATTTTTTCACTTGAAGCAGACACTTTAAAGAGTTATAACTCAAAGGGAATTTGTTCAATTGCTCTTAAATTTGGACAGTGGCTAGTTTAACATATAAACTACAAAAGCGTGTCTGGGAATTGTTAATTTCGAAATACTTTTTCTTCGAGAGCGATTTTTGTACGATCACTCCACATTTTTTTAATCCTATTTCGAAAGTGTTCTGTAATTTTTTACTGCAATCGAATATGCCAAAACGCAGACACGTTTTTTAAGCGCTTTGGGCCCTGAAACCGAGGAAAACATTAAATTGGCGAAAAACGAAATTCGCTTTGACTTGTAGCTTTCGAAAGGTGATTCGGGCGCTCGTATTTAGTGGTCGTAAAAAATTCGACAATTCATTTTCTTTCAAAATTCTTGGTATAGTTTGATAGCCAGCTCCATAAGCTTTAATTTGATATAGGGGTTTAGGTATCTACAGCTTAAACTGTACGCGCTACATCGCTTGCGCGCGAGACACCCCTGAAGGTATACTGTAACCTTAAATGAAAAAAGCCGAAACAATCTAGTTACCAGTTCGACAAACGCGAGCAGAACGTGATCGCAATGCATGCCGGGGAGGGTCTTTACACCTCGTGCGCGGGAAAACATGGCGGTCGATACAAGACAAATTTTATCACTCTAAAACCAGTTCTCGCTTTCCAAACTTTGACACTAGCAACGCTTGGCAAATGGGCCACAACTCACGAGAGGGTATTTTTCTTGGGCAAGAACTGCTCTTGGACTTTGGTGCCTGGCTCGATCTGACTTCGAACGCCGATAACACGATTACGGTATATCAGCTACCTTCGAAGTTTCAGAACACATTTTGATTCTTTAAAACGTGCTGACGACTTACGGGTTTATCGAGGCTTTATGATGCCTCTCAACCACCAGGCAGGCACACAAGGTACTTTAACACTATGCTTAAGATATTAGTTGACAGAGCTCTAATGCGGCCACTAGGGTTGGTAACGCTACCTGACAAATAGGGGCGTCTGACATATAGGGGCGCTATATCAAAATACCAAAAGTTTATCATTACCTCTGCATGGTTAATGTGTCACACTACCAATAAATGGTTTGTGTTAAAATGACAGCTTTTGACTTCTAGTCAGTAGCGACTATTAGAGGAAGGAAAAGACTAATAATAAATCGGTTTGCTGAGCTGAGGTTCGCAGAATGGAGGTGTCAAGAAATCTAGATTCACTAGATCCACAAATTCAAGTCTCAGTATGAATAATGTGGAGCATTTTTCAGGATTTCGTAATTCTTAAGAGATCTATAAATGGCTGAAGTCTCCTACACGTATTGCCACTCAAGTTCAGTAAACTTTAATTTGAATGGGGCGATCTGTTTCTCAAATTGTTACAGAATTGATCCAAATAACTTAAGCCACGCGCAGATCTGGGCTGTTAGGTTTTGGTGAATTCATAAATGCTTCATGTTTTCAATATTGATTAATTTATCTCGTAGTCTCTTTCGCAGCCGTTATTGTGAAGGAATCTGCATCGTATCTATGACGGGAAAAATACAATACTGATCATTTTAAATGTCACGCAATAAAAAAATAAATACAACACCAATACAGTACCAGTGGATAAAGTCAAGAAATAGATAAAGAAGATCATTATTTTTCTTAGTGTTAGGTCTTTGCGTTTTCCCAGAATTAAGACATTCGTATAACTGTTTCGCACGAAATTACGGAGCTCACAGTATGGAAACGCCGTGTTGGAATACTTTCGTGGTCAACCAATATGGCGGCCGGAAATAATCTGGAGCTTATTTTCGCTATCTAGGCTACTGATTATCTGTACTGAAAAAAGGAGCATTTACAATTAAGCACTTTTCCTAATGCTCTAACTTCTAAAAAGGCTAAATAACTTGAGATAGTTATATATTTTTCTACAAACGCGATCGTAACTCTGTGTCACGCTCAACTGCCATCAAAATACGCGTGGTTGAAGTGTAAACAGATATAAATTAACCATCTCTTATGCCTGGCTCTCAAGTTTTGTTTTATGTGCATGTATTTAGAGAGGTAAGATTGGAGATATTAATAATTCCCATTTACGACAAACAGCATATATTAATGTTTCTGCATTTCTCTTGTATACTTCACGCACCTGACATATAGGGGTGCATGACAAATAGGGGCATCTGACATGTAGGGGCATCTGACATATAGGGGCGTCTGACATATAGGGGCACATGACATATAGGGGCATCTGACATATAGGGGCATCTGACAAATAGGGGCGTCTGACATATAGGGGCATCTGACATATAGGGGCGTCTGACAAATAGGGGCGTCTTACAAATAGGAGCATCTGACATATAGGGGCACATGACATATAGGGGCATCTGACAAATAGAGTCATCTCACATATAGGGGCATCTGACAAATAGGGGCACATGACATAGGGGCATCTGACATATAGGGGCATCTGACAAATAGGGACGTTTGACAAATAGGGGCGTCTGACATATAGGGGCGTCTTACAAATAGGTGCATCTGACAAATAGGGGCATCTGATATATAGGGGCACATGACATATAGGGGCACATGACATATAGGGGCATCTGACAAATAGTCATCTCACATATAGGGGCATCTGACAAATAGGGGCACATGACATATAGGGGCATCTGACATATAGGGGCATCTGACAAATAGGGACGTTTGACAAATAGGGGCGTCTGACATATAGGGGCATCTGACATATAGGGGCGTCTTACAAATAGGTGCATCTGACAAATAGGGGCATCTGATATATAGGGGCACATGACATATAGGGGCATCTGGCAAATAGGGTCTTCTGACATATAGGGGGATCTAACAAATAGGGGCATCTGACATATACGGGCGTCTAGCATATAGGGGCATCTGACTAATAGGGGCACATGACATAGGGGCATCTGACATATAGGGGCATCTGACAAATAGGGGCGTCTGACATATAGGGGCGTCTGACATATAGGGGCACATGACATATAGGGGCATCTGACATATAGGGGCGTTTAACAAATAGGGGCGTCTGACATATAGGGGCATCTGACATATAGGGGCATCTGGCAAATAGGGTCTTCTGACATATAGGGGGATCTAACAAATAGGGGCATCTGACATATACGGGCGTCTAACATATAGGGGCATCTGACAAATAGGGGCACATGACATATAGGGGCATCTGACATATAGGGGCATCTGACAAATAGGGGCGTGTGACAGATAGGGGCGTCTGACATATAGGGGTGTCTGACATATAGGGGCACATGACATATAGGGGCATCTGACATATCGGGGCGTCTGACATATAGGAGTGTGAGATATTGGCGATGCCGGTTTCTAAGAGTTGATCGGACATCATAGTTTTTTTCTACCAAATGTATTCTGTTGCCATTCATTATCTTTTGAAAGTGGACACTCTCGTAAGCGGACAGCTCTAGTTACTACCGCCGTCACAAAACCCTGTTTGAACACCCATACAAACTCTGTATTGAGTAATTCCCGCCAACGGAAGCTTTATGTGAAAATTCTCTCATTTATATCTCGCGCGCCTTCCAGCTACTGTACTTAGCTCATGCTCACCCATATTACATTTGAAACTGAGACAATTTCTGATCTTTTACTTTGTGTGAAAAAGTTTCTCATTTCAATCATTCGCCCTCTCTAAACTGTACTTAGCTTGTTTTTCCCATCAAAACGGGGCCCATTTACATTGGAAAGACAATTACGGTTTTTTTACTTTTTGTGAAAGAGTCTCTCATTTCAATCATTCGCTCGCTGCACAATCTACTTAGCTAACGCTTCCCCATGAAAGATAATTACGGATTTTTTACTTTGTGTGAGTCACATTTCAATCAATCGCCCTATATAAGCTGTACTTAGCTAGTGCTCCCCGTGAAAACGGGGCCCATTTTCATTTGAAAGACAAGTACCGTACGGATTTTTTACTTTGTGTTAAAAAGTCCCTCATTTCAATCATTTGCCCTCTATAAACTGTACTTAGCTAGTTTTTCCAATCAAAACGGGGCCCATTTACATTTGAAAGACAACTACGGATTTTTTTACTTTTTGCGAAGAAGTCGCTCATTTCAATCATTCGCCCTCTACATACTGCTTCCCCATGAAAACCGGGCCCATTTTCATTTGAAAGACAACTACGGATTTTTGACTTTGTGTGAAAAAGTCTCTCATTTCAATCATTCGCCCTCTATATACTATACTTAGCTAGTGCTTCCCCATGAGAACGGGCCCTATTTTCATTTGAAAGACAATTACGGATTTTTTTATTTTTTGTGAAGAAGTCGCTCATTTCAATCATTCGCCCTCTATATACTGTACTTAGCTAGCGCTCCCACATCAAATCGGAGCTCATTATCATTTGCAAGACAAGTACTGATTTTTTACCATTTTCATTTGGAAGACAATTGTGGATTTTTTACTTTGTGTGAAAAAGTCTCTCATTTTAATCATTCGCCCTCTATATGCTATACTTAGCTAGCGCTTCTCCATGAAAACACGCCCTATTTTCATTTGAAGGACAATTACGAATTTTTTTACTTTTTGTGAAGAAGTCGCTCATTTCAATCATTCGCCCTCTAAAAACTGTACTTAGTTAGCGCTCCCACTTCAAATCGGGGCCCACTTTCATTTGGAAGACAAGTTCTGAGTTTTGACTTTGTGTGAAAAAATCTCTCATTTTAATCATTCGCCCTCTACATAATGTACTTACTTGGCGCTCCCACATCAAATCGGGGTCCATTTCCATTTGGAAGACAATTGCGGATTTTTTACCTTGTGTGAAAAAGTCTCTCATTTCAATCTTTTGCCCTCTATATACTGCACTTAGCTAGCGCTCCTCCATCAAACGGGGCCATCGACATTTAAAAGACAACTACGGATTTTTTTACTTTTTGTGAAAAAGTCACTCATTTTAATCATTCGCCCTCTCCATAATGTACTTACCCGGCGTTCCCACATCAAACCGGGGTCCATTTTCATTTGGAAGACGATTGCGGATTTTTTACTTTGAGTAAAAAAGTCTCTTATTTCAATCTTTCGCGCTCTATATGCTATGCTTAGCTAGCGCTTTTCTATGAAAACGGTCCCTATTTTCATTTGAAAGACAACTACAGATTTTTTTACTTTTTGTGAAGAAGTCGCTCATTTCAATCATTCACCCTCTATATACTGTACTTAGCTAGCGCTCCCACTTCAAATTGGGGCCCATTTTCATTTGGAAGACAAGTACTGATTTTTGACTTTGTGTGAAAAAATCTCTCATTTTAATCATTTGCCTTCTACATAATGTACTGGATGTCATCATGCAGATTAAGCAGGCCATTTCCAAGGACGACGAAAAGGTTAAGAAGGCATTTAACAAGATTTGGGGTCGCTCTGGTGGATGGGTATCTGGGACTTGTCAGCACGGCGTTATCTACGCTTTGAAGTTTGTTCTGCGCGCAGAAAGTCCAAGGGATTACATTGATCTTATTTTGTCTATGGCACACCAGCCAAATATCGTGGTAAGTGATATGGCCAACATGCTAGTTGCACGTGGACAAAAGAGAAACAGAGAAATGTTTAGCCCGCACAACGGTACGGTTGCTGAACCGACTAAAGAAAATGTGCAAGAGGCACTTGAAGGAAAACTGGAAGTATCGCTGCCATTGTTAAACGACAACTACGTAGGTGGAAATGACAAAGGCAGTACTACAAAGGTGCACCCGGTGACTGGAAGCGATAAGCATTTATGTCTCTTTGATCGATTGCACGAAAGAAACGCAAAGAAAGATGAAGAGGCATTGAAACAAGTAAGGAATATTAAGGAAGTGAAAGGAAACCTTAACACGCAGAAAGATGAGCAGCTCTATCTCCTATACAATCATGACACTAGATATTTAAACCAAATGAAACCAGTAAACCACATTTTTCTATTTCGTTCAAACATTGACATTCATAGTGAAAGGATCAACCGACGTCAAAAAGACGGACTTAGAGCTGCTTTTAAACACCAGATCAAAGTCGATGAAAACGGTTGTGCTGTCCTAGATAAAATGAACAAAATAGTTGTGAAGAGGAAGGGGCATCAGAAGCGGAATATTGCAGGTGACATGGATGACGATGCTCAACAAGCCACTCCAAAGAAGATGAAGTCTGAATCGTGCGACCCATCTGGCTCAGGTTCAAGAAATCAACCGACAGCTGCCCAACAAGCCACTCCAAAGAAGATGGAGCCTGAATCGTCCGACCCATCAGGTTCAAGTTCAGGGAATCGACCAACAGCTGCCCAACAAGCCACTCTGAAGATAATGAGACCTGAATCTTCCGACCCATCAGTCTCGGGTACAAAAGATCAACCCACTGATAACCAACAAGCCACTACGGAGAAGATGAAACCTAAATCACCCCAGTCATCAGACTTAGGCACTCAGAATGGCCCCATTGACGTTGATGCAACTTTACAGCGCCCGCTATCTTTGGCAGATTGTTACTGGATCAAAGATTTGGGGCTTAAGAATCGGGACAAATACCTCATCATGAATGACTACTGGATAAATGATTGATTCATCAATGCGGCAATGAAACTGATGAGGAAGATAGCACCGAATTTTGCCGGTCTGGCAGACGTTATCCTAGCAAAGAAAGATGGTTTTCCCCCTTCGCTCTCTATAGACGGATTTGTCCAAATTGTAAATGTGCAGGGCAACCACTGGATAACTTTGTCTAATGTGCAAAATCTCAGGGTAGAAGTCTCCATATACGATAGCCTTCACGGGGTGGACAAAAATAAAGATACACAGATTAGGTACCCCATAAGCATTGAACAGAGCGTTTGCCAAATAATGCAGCCTCCCAAAGAGGTAACCTTTTTGGTTGACGACGTGCAACAACAGGAAGGAGGGAATGACTGTGGTTTATTTGCAATCGCCTTTGCGACATTGCTGTGCATGGGACGAGATCCAGCGAGAGAGCGTTTTGATAAAAAAATCATGCGTCAAGAGTTACTTAAGAGCTTCGAAGAAGAAGACATGGCTTTGTTCGTCGAGAAAGCCTGCAGCACTTCCAAAAAAAGACACGGATATTCTTTCTGAGTGGCGCTGTCCTGTTCACTGCCACTGTAGAATGCCTGACGATGGCAATGAGATGGTGCTATGTATTGCCTGCAAACGTTGGTTTCACGGTAAGTGCGAAATGGGTAATTTTAACAATCCACAGTGGCGGTACAAACCGTGCCAAGATGTCTTCGAAAGGGAGCAAAAGAAGGAAACTGAAAGGAAAAAAAAACGAAGGCAAAGTGCAGCAACTACGGCGTGTGGCAGCAAATTACCCAGTAGAAAGTAAGCGCGTTCAAGAGCTGTACACGGCAATTGCTGGAATTTACGAAGACTTTCCTTTCCCAGATGGCAAAACTCACATCGGATGCATGTCTGCTGAAGACCACGCAAGCGTAACCAAAGACAGTAGGAATTAGCAAGGAGTGACAGGCCTGCACAACTTCTAACAATGGAAACTTTTGTACCATGTAATATATGACCCCTTTATAGTTTTGCTCTTACGAGTATGTCTTTTAGGGATTTACCTCTTTTATACGATATTAGTGGTGGCTCTTTGAAAATTTGCCGTAGAGAAGGCTGATTTTGTATCAAGTGCCATTTTTCCATTAAAACATTTTTGAGGATGGGCACTGATGGTTGATATTGTGTTACAAAAGGCAAGAGTTCTTTCCGGCTTTCATGTTTTTGTCTTAGCGCCGATTCCCTTTCTGTGAATTTAATATCTGAAAGGAGTGTTTCGATCAGATTTTTTGGATAACCTCTAGCAAGGAGACGTGATTTGAATTTGTAAATGTTCTCTTCAAATGTTGCTCTTGAAGAGTTAGTTCGTAAGAGTCTTAGAGCTTCGCCCTTCACGAATCCCTTTTTGACACCCGGTGGGTGGCTAGAGGAAAAATGAGTGTATTGAAAGGTTTCAGTTGGCTTAAAGTGTGTTTTTATATCCAGGATGGATTGATCTCTAAATCGTTTGCCTTTGTATACAACTGTATCCAGAAATGTAGTTTCAGTATTTGAAATTTGTCCGCCGATAGCGGTTTAGGTTTGGATTTGTTATTTAAGCCTCTCGCTGGAGTTAAGCAATTTGTGGTTTTAAGCAAGACCGCGGTTTCGAATCTTCACGATTCTCGTCAGTTGCTATTTTCAACTATTTGTAAGTGGAACAGTAGAGTGTTTAACTCAATTCTGATCCACCAAGGGACTTTTTGGCAGTTTGGGTTTATATAGCCACAGCATTTTGAAGTTGGGATCGAAAAAGGCGCATTCTGATTGGTCCTTGCCAGTCAATCAGTTTGCTGTATTTTCGATCCTATATGCTCTCAAGCTCTAAGTTGTGTTTTTGTAGAGGAAGCTTGGTTGTACGCATTATCTCCACACCCCTAAGTACGACTTCTTCATTGTCATCTTTCACGAAGAGTTAGAGACAGATGCATCATTTTTGAGTGTTGTCATACACGAAATGGCACACGGTGAACAAGGTGCAATTTCTACATCTCAACAACCTCACGGTAAATTATTCAAAAAGATTGGAAAACGTCTTATCCAGTGTGTAAAAAGTAAACAGGCCGAATTACCAAAACCTTACAGTAATGTAGAAATAAACGAGGTCACTGTTCTTACGGCAAAGTGTTAAGGGTTTCCCTCCTTTTTAGCATTATCTTGATGTATGTAGTAAAGACATGCCTACTGTTGAGAAGAACAGCAGAATGCCGAAAACGCGGAAAAGTGTACATAGCTGACTCTGAATTGCTTAATTAGCCTTCAGTTGAGAAGAACAGCAGAATAGTGCTGACTCCTGAAGTTTTTTCATTAGCATTCAGTTGAGAAGAACAGCAGAATAATGCTGACTCCTGAAGTGCCTTAATTAGCCTTCAGTTGAGAAGAACAGCAGACTTGATCACACTTTAAAAGCATTGCAATGGTGAGTGACCAAGACCGTCCAACCATTCCGCATGATGGATTATGCTCGCCTGCCATGACTTGCATGTAAGAGGAAAGACATGTTTCACGGGCAAGGAAAAACAAATCGAAAAGTTCAATTTCAAATTGTCTTTCTTTCAGGGAAGCAAGACCTCGAAAATGTCGGGAGTCCAAGCGCGTGAAAGTAAGAATATGTTAAAGTTATTTTAGGCAATGCAGCACTAATCAATGTAGTAGTTTAAATTATAGCAATGTTGATTCAACTTTCTGGCACTGAAGTAGAATACAATGCCCCTATTTGTAAGACACCCCTATTTGTCTGATGCCCCTATTTGTCAGATGGCCCTATTTGTCAGATGCCCCTATATGTCAGATGCCCCTATTTGTCAGACGCCCATATTTGTCAGATGCCCCCATATGCCAGATGCACCTATTTGTAAGACGCCCCTATTTGTCACACGCCCCTGTATGTCAGACGCCCCTATTTGTCAGATGCACCTATTTGCCAGATGCACCTATTTGCCAGACACCCCTATTTGTCAGATGCCCCTACTTGTCAGATGCCCCTATTTGTCAGATGCCCCTATTTGTCAGATGCACCTATATGTCAGACGCTCCTATATGCCAGATGCACCTATTTGTAAGACGCCCCTATTTGTCAGATGCCCCTATTTGTCAGATGCCCCTATTTGTCAGATGCCCCTATATGTCAGACGCTCCTATATGCCAGATGCACCTATTTGTAAGACGCCCCTATTTGTCAGATGCCCCTATTTGTCAGATGCCCCTATATGTCAGACGCTCCTATATGCCAGATGCACCTATTTGTAAGACGCCCCTATTTGTCAGATGCCCCTATTTGTCAGATGCACCTATTTGTAAGACGCCCCTATATGTCAGACGCCCCTATATGTCAGACGCCCCTATTTGTCAGATGCCCCTATTTGTCAGATGCCCCTATATGTCAGATGCCCCTATTTGTCAGACGCCCCTATTTGTCAGATGCCCCTATATGTCAGACGCCCCTATTTGTCAGATGTCTCGAATTTTACCTCTCTAAATACGTGTACGTAGACAAAACTTGAGAGCCAGGCATAAGAGATGGTAAATTTATATCTGTTTACAATTCAAACAGAGTATTTTGATGGCAGTGGAGCGTGACATGGAACTACGATCGCGTTTGTAGAAAAATATATAACTATCTCAAGTTTTTTAGCCTTTTTAGAAGTTGGAGCATTAGGAAATGTGCTTAATTGCAAATGCTCGTTTGTTCAATACAGATAATCGATCGCCTAAATAGCTAAAGTAAGTTCCAGATGTTTAAAATATTTCCGGCCGCCATATTTAGTTGACCATGAAGATAATCCAACACGGGGTTTCAGTACTGTGGGCTCCGTAAAGTTCTGTGAAAAATTTATACGAATGTCTTAAGTTTGGGAAAACGTAAAGACCTAACACTAAGAAAAATAATGATCTTCTGTATCTATTTCTTGACTTTATCCACTGGTACTGTATTGGTGTTGTATTTATTTTTTTATTGCGTGACATTGAAAACGATCACTATTGTATTTTTCCCGTCATAGATACGATGCAGATTCCTTCGCAATAAAGGCTGCGAAAGAGACTATGCGATAAATTAATCAATTTTGAAAACATGAAGCATTTATGAATTCACCAAAACCTAACAGCCCAGATCCGCACGTGGCTTAAGTTATTTGGATCAATTCTGTAACAATTTGAGAAACAGATCGCCCCATTCAAATTAAAGTTTACTGAACTTGAGTCGCAATACATGTAGGAGACTTCGGCCATTTATGACTCTCTTAAGAATTATGAAATCCTGAAAAATATTCCGAATTTAGAAAGTTTAGGACTTAACAAATACTGACAAAGAAAGCATTCGTTGTAGTGGATCTAGATGGATCTTTCTTCAGTGGATCTAGGTGGATCTTTCTCGACACCTCCATTCTTCGAACCTCAACTCAGCGAACCAATTCATTGTTAGTCTTTTCCTTCCCCCAGAAGTCAAAAGCTGTCGTGTTAACACTTTTATAAGTCCAAAGCTGTCATTTTAAACCTTTTATTGGTAGTGTGACACATTAACCATGCAGAGGTAATGATAAACTTTTGGTATTTTGATATAGCGCCCCTATATGTCAGACGCCCCTATTTGTCAGGTAGCGTTACCAACGCCGTTCAATGCGGCACATCTCTTTTTCGTTCGATGGTATTTCGTTTGCCGCTCGATCGATTCACGTGTTGTGTTTACGTCACAATAACCGGTGTAAACAATCTGTTCCCAGATTTCCGCTCTATATACTATTTTCTTTTGACTTAAAGACAGCTAAGATTCAGTGGAATACACTATAAACAGTCTGCCTGTTTGCTGTTCAACAAAATAATAAGGTTTCTTTTGTTTTTAACCGCGCGGCCATGGGCCGAGCGCTGTTCATGGTTTACCCGTGGTTTTTTTTTTCGCAGTTTTGTCTGCGACCAGACCCAAGCTTCCACTCGGCCAAATTTTTAGTCACGCAACCTGTGATGTTTACTCGCCAAAAGCTGTTGAAACATTAATAAATCTCATCTCCGATACTGACTTTTGCGGGAAAAACTTAAAAACCCAGCGTTCGTCAAAAATTATATTTTTTCAGCAGAAATTTAGCTCGGAACATATACATATTTATATTCCTTTGAATCGTCGATGAAATGACCTTTTCCGGATATTTTTTCCTTCGGGGTCAACAAAAACCTCCGATTACAAAATCACGCTGAACCTACACGGTGCAAAAAATTCTGTTCAAAACCCTGACTTCGAAGCGATATAACACTTCAGCGTTAATAGCTACCACACATCGGCAGGCGGTAAATCTATTCGTTAACAATCCAGCCTTATCGTGTTAAAATTTCAGCGAAATCGAACAAAACCAGAATTAATTAGAATTTTTTTGTGACCTCACTCCCCAGACTTGACCTAACAAAGGAAGCAACGGTCACCCATAGCAACTGAAAAACACGAACATAACAAAGCCGAACGTTTCGGCCAAAAATCTCCAGAATTATCGCCTGAGAGCTTAAACTTGAATGGGAACATCTTTTTCGAACTTTTTTCAACTGATTTAGATGAAAGACTGGCCTCGGCGGGCTACAAGAAAGACCAAGAGAAAAACAGAACAAGACAGCAGAACAAGCCGATAACATTTCATTGCACGGCTTTCGGCATGAAAACGAAAATACAGCTTACTTCTGGATAAATTCAGCCTTAGAAGCCAGCAACTGGCCCCAAATTACTTTCTGTATCCTTACAAATGTCCTGATTTCCATCTCCGAAAGATTTTGCCCCAATTTTGAGCAAATAAACATTTCGTCGACGGTGACCGCCATTACGGTGGCTTGCATACTATATTAGTTAACTTGACAAAATTCTCCCGAGGGAGGGATATGACGAAAAGAGCTGAAAGATGGCCTATAATTGGCTAATGATGAGATCATCGAAAGTAACGCCAATTTTCTGTCACGTTTTCAATCTGTGGTCACTGGAGTGACCAAAATCGATACATTGGTCGGGATAGAGTTTTATTATTAAATTATATGACTTGTGTGACTACTTTGCTAGCCCTTTACTCGTGGAAAACACCAATTAAATTTAATCATGACTTTTAAGAAAGAAAGCTGTTAATAGTGTTATTATCGTGTCATTCATATCGCTCATGCTCATACATATCCCGAAGAAAGTTCAACAAAGATTAAGACCATTACGTCATCGGAGATTTGTCAATGGCTACCACTGATGGTGCAATAATACAGTTTGTGTTGATCAAGTGATGTGATGTCTACAGTAAGAAAAGAATCATCAATAAATGCTTTGGAATGTGCACTGCGTTCCAACGGTAGTGCTAAGCAAACAGTTAAATTTTAAAAGCGCGGTTATAAGATCTAACAGATCTTCTTGTTTGTTCAACAAAAGATCTCCAAAAGATGCCGCTTGGAAAACTGAGCTTTTTGCATTCGTTATTTCTCGAGAACGAAGAGCGCCCCAGCCAAAAAAAATTCAGAGCAATGTTTCTCAGATACAACGAAGCCTACATGCCAAAATTCAGCTATTTTTGAACACTTTCAAAATGGCCGAAAAATCTAGGGGACGTTCTTGCACGCGGCCTTTCAATTGTTCTTTTATCCATCTAAAAATTACTTACTCATATGCACATGACTATTTGAAAATTTGAAAGGAAGAATTCTCAAGTGTATCATAAAATGGTCTGAAATGGCGCAACAAACTGCCCAATCGAAAAAGGTCTATTGCTTAAAATTTGAACTTGCCCATTACCTTGACAGCCCAAAAATTTGGAAGAATTTCAAATGTATGTCATGAAGTATAGAATATAGCCTGTAATATTCTCTAATGAAAACTTCCTCCATGTTACACATTATTGAATTGTAAATTTAAATTAGGTTAATTTTTTATTTTGGTGCAGTTACAAATTTAAAAGTCCAGAATAACCCTGAGATGAGCTAATTGCATTACAATGCATTGCACTGGAAAAGTTTTTTTGTCCTCGCTGTTTCTTGCTATTATAAATCTGAGTAAAAGTGGAAATAATAATAATTATTACACAATTATTGTGAATTTCATTTTTACACCAGTACTACAATAATTTAATTTTAGGTTATTAGTTAACTCATGTGTCAGTATGATAATGGTGACAAAATGCAACATTACTCTAAGCTTGTGGGGACCTATGTAAATTATAAAAAGAACATAGCGACAGTATATACTTAACTAAATTGTACTAAAAATGGACAGTAACCATACTATTGTCGTGTAATGAAATCCTTGTAACAAAAAGTGTCCGTTTTAGATATGTACTGTAAAAACAATATTACCAGTATTAATTACCCTGTTTATAATCGAGTCACTAGTAAAAAGAGTATTGTGCTTCCAAGAGAGATTTCCCATTCCTCATTGTTATTTTAACGTTTACTTATCACAATGTTATTACGAAATAGAGAAAGTTTCCCATAATAGGCCCTTTGCAGCTGGGGTCACGTGACCAAATTTTTCCGAGAAAATTTTCATATTATGGGCTATAACTTAAAGAATACCAGAAATGGAAAGAGCGCATCAAAAACACCAAAATGGCCAAGTTTGAGGCCCCTGGCATTAAAGAGTAAGTTAATACGACAGCTTGAATTTTCGGAAAATTTAGAGGATTTGTATAGAAAATGTTGCTGGAGAGCAAGACCTTGCTCTCCAACAACTTTTTCCATACAAATCTTCTTATTCTTTTAAAAATTCAGACTGTCATAAAATCTCATTCCTTAATGATGGGGGCCTCAAACTTGGCCATTTTGATATGTTCGACATGCTTTTTCCATTTCTGGCATTTGCTAAGTCATAACCCATAATTTTATGAAAAGTAGGTCACGTGATAGCTTAGCTGCAAAGGGCCTATTTACATGTTAAATCACATCTCAAGGTAATCACCTTAAGAAGTAATTCATTGCTTAAAAATTTCTTCTTACCTGCCTTAAGAGTATTTTGTTTTTAAAAAAGTGTCTTAAATTGACCAAGAATTCTTTTCAGGTCATAACATTTTTCTTCTGACGGTTAATTATTTGTAACTATAATTATTTAGCATAACCCAACAGCTGACTCTCATCTAAGTCACAAGAGCAAAATTATCCCAAAATAATGTCAAGATTTATAGAAACTGAGACTGCGAGGCTCTGTCTAATTGTTTTAGCATAATCTACTGACCAATCCATCCAAAAATATTTTATTTCAGAAATTTCATTTTGTTTGATGGGTTATGTTAATGACTAGCAGAAGATCCACAGAGTGCGCACAAAGTTCCTTTTTTTCCATATTAGTGAACAAAGATAATTGAGGAGGCTCAATACAGTTTCCAGCACTTAGATTTTGATGGGTCGTTATAAGCACTATTCATCACTTGATGCTACAATCATGGTATCAAAACACTACCTAATCATTGGTGAACACATTGTTATCATTTTCATGACACAATGTATAGGTTACCATAACAACAGTATGACTTGCTAAAAACACCCTTACAGCTTTAGATGCTTATACAGTGAAACATGTATTAAGCGGACATCCTTGGGACACTCACTACTGTCCACTTAATACAGGGTGTCCGCTCTAAACAGGTTCTAATATATTGTGCAACAATAGTTAAAACAAGACGATCTAAGATGGTAAGTTGGGCTGTAGCTAGACGTGCTACTACAAGTGTTGATCATTTGTGGTGCACAGTGGTTCTAAAAATAGAATGTGTGATATGTACCGTACTAATCATAACAATTACAATTTTCTCAAACGTGACTGGTGCATAAACTGGTGTATTTTGCTCTAGTTAATCTGCAAAGTTGTAGTCAGACAGTGCAATTGGACAGTTGGCTGTAATAGGACACCTGTAATTGGACAGTTACATGAGCCAATCATTTTAAGTCCTCTCCACTAAATCCATCAATAACAACGTTGATTAGTCACTATAGTAATCAATTCAAGAGCCTGACTTTGTAAAATTGTGAAGGTTTAGTTTCCAGTGACTGTTTTGAAAGAAACTTAACAGCTATTTTGCAAGCTATTCGCATATTCTTAATTATATTCAAAAATGACTATTAAAAGCTATTTTTCAAATTGTGGGAAATTGTAATCATTTGGTTATGATTAATTGGTAACAGGACATCGTGTCATCCATTTCAGTCTGTAATCATACTCATGATTAATGCATCAGTCAATTCCAGCAGTGCCCATCCCCCCCCGGGCAACCGTGGGGCATTTGCTCAAGTTGTCAGTCCTGCGGGTGGGGCATCCGCAATTTTATTGCAGCCCGGGGGCTGCGCATTTGCGTACCCCGGGGCAACCCCCGGGCATTCGACACACATGTTTTGGAAAGTGCCATGGATGAGTTCATCGGGAAAGACGAGGCGTTTGTCGAACAATGGCTTGTCCGTCAGGGACTAGAGAAACTTGTTTTTAAAGTTATGTTTTCTCAATTTTAGATATTTCTTCATTACTTGTAAGCATATAAATATAAGCGACAAGGTGAACTATATTTTGTTTATCACAAAACAATAACTGCTATCCTCAAGCAAACTGTTAAAAACAAATATATATGGCATCCTCGTCTCGGAGAGGCGATGGTCAGCGCGTCACTGTCGACAGGCTCTTAAAAACAAATATAAAGAAATAAATATAATCAGAATCAACTAACACGTACTGTTGTCCTTGAAGTCTTACCGTTGCATTAAAATACTGAACAGTTGACCGTTGTATTCACTGATTAATTAAAAAACTGCGGAGGTGTTGGAAGGCGACGATCCCGGGGGCGGGGCATTTGCCCTCTTTCTTCATCCCCCCCGGGGCATTTAGACAGCTAATGTTTCCCCACCCCGGGGAATTTGCCCATTTTTTTAAAAAAATGCCAATGCCCGGGGGTTAGCCCGGGGGGGGGGGGGATGGGCACTGCTGGAATTGACTGATGCATAACAAATTGGACTCCCGCTTTGTGGTTGTTCGATTTTGTTAATCACTCCTATGATTACAGACCGAATTGGACTCCACTCAGTCCTATTACCATTATTAATTATATAGCTGCATTAAAACCCAATATTGCCAACAGATCTATTTTTGCCAACTGTCCAAATTTAAAAGAAATTGGATAGTTTTTGCTCGAACGTTTAGCTTTAAACAGACTGTCCAATTTGAGAAAAATCTGGATACCTTCCATCAACCAATCAAATGTCAAGATAAATAAACGAACCGAGTATTGGCCAATCAAATTGCAGCTATTATCACTGCCATCAAACAGCCAGCGATGGTAGCTCGCTAAGCTTTGTTATATTTTGATAATGGCAGAATTTCCCGACTTTTCTCTCCATCTTTTTGACGTCTCAAACTTTCAATTGGAGTCTTCAGCTAGGTTTGCAGAGATAGATGGTACTGATTTACTCGAGATGAGGGAGAAAAATCAAAACTAGAACGCTCAAAGAAGCACAAAAACCTGGGTTAAAGTGCTTGACCTGAGGCGTGCTGGGCGAAGCGAAGTGAGAAAGGTTGGGGAGATATTCCCGAAGACGAGCTTGACCACGTTCTTTGCCAATTTTATGTAGAGTTAAGACAGCAAAACGGAGATGAATACGAGCCAGATAGCCTTGTTGTTATGTAAGGCTCCTTAGACCGCCATCTAAAATACAACTGCAAGAGATACAGCATACTAGAGTCCGTAAGTGCGCCATGTTCATCTGTTTTTGGATGCTATATAGTTAATAGGTAATAGGAGTACATGCTTGTTCAATTTGAAAATAATCGGATTCAAAAAATTTCTGCCAATTTGGCAGTCTGAGGAATTTTTCTCATCCAATTATTTCCTAATTGGACTGCATGTAGTCCTATTACATATACTATTAATACTAATTAACAATTAGACCCGTAGCCCGCAAGGGCTACAGGTCAATAACCCATAAGGCAAAGTTGACTGGGCTGTTGCACCGTGGCCCTTGAGGGCAAAGGGTTGAATTGTTTTAGTATCACAAAACTAGTCGGACAGAAAAGGCAATAATAAAGTTAGCAAATGCAAGTTGAAGAAATATTTATTTGGGAATAAAACAAAAGAAAGCGTCATGCTAGATTGCAGCAATTTCATTACTCGAGGACTATTACTAATAGTCCTCTAGTAGAGCAGCCAATTAAAATGCAGGATTTGTATTTGTCCACTAGTTGGGTGATACTAATATTACTAATACTAATAGTACTAATTACACATAAGGCTTTGCTACTGAGTAACACACTGCATAAAGCGGTACAGCATAGCATTGTTTACGATAGCAGTTGTCTTCTTCTCTCACTGTTCACTGCAGTTATTTCGTATGTACTAATCTGCACTCCTCTGAGTTCATAATTGTCACCGAGTGAGTGTTTAATAGTCTGGAAACACTGTACTAAGCTCTCAATGGATGGCACTTCTAATAGTACACATGCACCTGAGGGTAGCCTTCTACCATATTTGTCTCTTGCACGAGAATCAAATACCTTATAACTCCCATTATCAGTATGATAGATACTGACACCAATACATTCTATTGTCAGAATAAATGAAGAATAGTTTTGTGACAAGAGTGATTCAAAAGCCCTGTCTTTAGACATAATCTACTGATATCCCTCAATTATCGAATCACAATGATGTAAATTACCAGTGCAGCTTTCACTGTAATTAATTAAGCTGGTAAATTATTTTTCTCAGACATAGCGATCTCCAATCATTGACGATAATTCTGTTTGCACTGAATACACCTGTCCTGCACACTGTGACAGCACTTGTTGAATACAATAATTGACTACTATTCCCTAATTTGCACCAGGTCATTACAGCTATGTATTCCCTTTATCTTACTATAAATCAAAGCAGTCAAAGTCATAGCAACACATTGTTTTCCAGCATCTTCACCAAAGTACATAATATCACCTTGAACATATGGTGCCTAATGATTGTTAGAGTAGGGTCAATACTATGTATAGGATTTGTTTCAATGTCACTACACAGAGTAGCACAATGACCTATGTGGCTTGCATTCTTGTACACACTTGATGATGTATTACAGCTATACATTCACAAAGATATTTGCCCAAAGACCTATTATTTTCTTTCTCATCTTTTGTACAAACTTTAAACTGTCATTATTGATCCTAATTCACGCCATCACTCATAAAAACTTAAATTAAAATTGTAACAATTCAATAAATAAAGTCAAGAATCTGGATATGATAGATAATTGATAAATAAACAACCTCGTCAAGAATTAGATTTGTGCAGTTTTTCATTTGCGTGTTATCCGGAGAAGTGTTTCACCCAAATTTTATAGAGCTTTGGCGGCCGTAATGTAACAGAAACATCTCTCATTGAGTTTTGCAACTGAAACGAAAAGTTATTACTCTAGAGTTCTGACACATTGAAACTGACACTTCTTCTAGAGCAAGAATTGTCCAGTTAGCAAGAACTGAAGCGATAACTCATCCTTTGACCTACGCGACAGCCCTCTCAGACCGCCATTTAAGGTGGCTCCCTATAGTTTTACGATTGCGCGAGCGCTGAAGAAGTAATCTGCGTGTGCTCAAATGAAAACGTCTGTTTTTCGATATTTTATTACGTCAACATGAGGACAAAACGCAAAACTGACAGTGAATTTTCTCGCGTTTCCTTCGGTGAAATTCCGTAAAATTTGGCAGATTGGTAGCAAGTATTTTACTTTAGTCGGAGCCCGTTTTTCAGGGAAATCTATAGGACCAGATTTTTTTGCAGCAGTAAAAGACATAAATTTGAAAATATCGAAAAAACTACCTTTACAAACCCTACTTTTTTCGTGTTTAAAATTCGTATCCCGCTGGAAGAGATGTGCTGTAAAACCTTTGGAAGATTTCACTGAAGGAAATTCATGAAAATCACAAATAAAGCCATAAAAACAGTAAAAAACACTTTTGTTTGGGCATTTATAATTTAAGACTAACTCTCAAAATTTTAACAGAGATGATAGCAAAACAATGTAATCATTGCTTATTACATGTAATAAGTTTGAGATGACTAGGTGTGAAAGTGAATGCAAAAACAGCATCCAAAACATAACACTTACGCGTGCAACACTGTAAACAAGAAGATCTGTTAGATCTTAAAACCGCGCTTTTAAACTTTAACTGTTTTCTTAGTACCACAGTCGCAACGCAGTGCATATTCCAAAGCAATCTTTGATGATTCATTGATTACTGTAGACATCACAGCACTTGATCAACACAAACTCTATTATCGCACCATCAGTCGTAGCCGTTGTGACATCTCCGATGACGTAATAGTCTTAATCTGGAACTTTCTTCGGGATATGTATGGGCATGAAGATATGAACACTATTACAAACCGCTTTCTTTCTTTAAAGTCACGATTAAATTTAACTGTTTTTTTCCCTTGAGTTAAGGGTTAGCAAAGAAGTCACACGAGTCACATAATTCAAGAATTGCGTTATCTACGGCTATCTTTAGTACGGTGGTTATTTCCCTATCAATGACGTAATCTTTGCACGTTCTGACACGTTCTTTGCTTGGCTTGCAAATATTTAATTTTCCTTCCGATCTATGAACTCGCTGCGATGAAACAGTCAAAGGATTTACTTCATTTGCCTAAAACCGCAAGAAATACTGGCAAAATTACAAATAAATTAATGACCGTCGCTTCTGCCGAAATAAACTTCCAAAGTAAACACGATCTTATTTGTCACGTAGCGAAAGTGAAAGCTGCAACGTCAGCGCATTCCATGGCTGACGTAATACCTTTTTTCAGCGTATTTATTATTCCCTTTAAATCCAACGCTTTGATAAAAAAAAAAGAAAATATATTTTACCTAAAAAAAAGAAAACAATATCCGTAAAATCGTCCGTGCATTTATGTTTTAACAGATTCTGGCGGAAAAACATCACACGTTGCGTGACTCAAAGTTTGGCCGAGCGGAGGTCTGCGTCTGGTCACCGACAAAAAAAAAAAAAATAAACCACGGGTAAACCTAGAACCGCGCTCGGCCCATGGCCGCGCGGTTAATGATTACCCTATGGAGCCACCTCAAGGTCATTCTCCAGTATTGCATTGCGCATCCTTACTGCGCATAATTCATGGTGTCATTAGCGCGCACATTGAAAACATGGCAGATTTGCCTTGATATTGAGTTCTGTCAGTTGAAAAATGGCTGTAATAATAAATAATAAATAAATATTTATATAGCGCCTATCCATGCCTGCTCTAGGCGCTGTACAATTCGCCGCTGTAGCTCACTAATGAGCTCGGGCACCCCAAATTTTTCTCCAGTCATTTTAATCAACTAATCATTAGCTTTGCGTGAGAAAAGACTGATCTGATTTCTATGTTTGAAAACTGAATAAATAAGAAAAATAGCAGCTGCACTGTGGTCCTTTCTATTTTGCAGTTTGATAGCGGTGGCGAGCAACTTGGTTCCAATATTTTAACAAAGATTCAGCTGTCTGTCAAAATCAAACTTAAAAAGTTTATTTGTGTCCGACACAAGTATTGACTGTAGTTTGAGGCATGTTTTCATGAGTCTGGGCTCACAAAGAGTTTATAATAACTTGGACTGTGTTCTTGTAATAAGCATTAAATAACATTTTCAATGCCTCACTGCTCCTTAACGAGCACGGGCACCCCCTTTTTTATTTTATAATTTAAGTTCTCATATGATTAATATTCATTGGACAAAGTTTGAACAAAAATCTATCTGCAGTTCTATTTCAGGGGAATTACCTCAATGTCACGCAACGGAAAAGCTTGGAAACTCAAACGCGCCCTATTACAAAACAAAGAATCTTGTCGAGCTAAAACGTTGTGAATTGTCAAGTTTCTAAAGGGTCTTATATCTGATAAAACTAAAACCTCTGAAGAAAAGGTAATTTTTTTAGAAAAAATATGACTACATCGCATGAAAACCAATACATCACCACGTTATTTGATACCACACAAACATTCCTGCGAATATAATATACACACGTAAACGACAAAACTAATGGAAAAATAACAGTTAATAATGCACTCTATTCGAGAAAAAACAAAATCAATGTAATAATCATGACAAAGGTAACATAAATATGACTATTATGTTTCTCTTCACTCTGATGAAAGCCCCTTTTGCAGTCAAACATGGCAACTTTGTTGTAGTTTCCTGAGTTTCATCACGGTGCACCTTGTCTTTATCAAAACTTAAAACTTTCGTAAATTCTGAAGTAACATTCTGTCCATATTTTCTGTTCATTGATAACTCATATAAGTAATTTGATTTCTGGTTCAGTTGGTTCTAGTAAGATCTCGCTAAATCATTCGATTCTCTTGCTGTTTTGAGTGCGAGGAACGACCCATTTCGAAATATACGCTCATTGACTACGTCATCTTTTAGAGTGGATCTACCACGAACGGTGAGCAGGTCTGTATGTTTGAACGTAGAAAAGATGGTGCCATTTGTAAACAAATTCGACGTAAATCTTTATCTTCTGGCATCGTTTCCAGCATCAACTTCGACATCCTGAAAGAAAGTTGAGCCTTAACGACGAGTCTGCCGTATTGCCCATTGCATGTGACTGAGCTTTGATACGAAAATACAGGGGTAAATAGTCAGATCGCCCGACTAATTATTAACTCTTTTTTGTAACACAGTGTAAGATCGAAGACTGCTCATAGCAAAATGTCCAGTCAGTCAATGCATCAATCTGGAATAAACTACTTAGCTTTAAAGCTACATTCAGTGAACAATGTTATAGGAGTCTGAGCTGAGCTTTTAGAAGTAAAAGGCTCTTGAAGTGTCCGTTATTGCAGGTTTTGTGTCACAAAATGACTTAACATGGGTGTCCACGTCCGCTGAATGCAGGTTTATTTTACTGTACAAGTGGGAAGAAAATTTAGGGATTCAAGCTGGTGTCCACTTGATATGGGGTCCACTTAATACAGGTTTCACTGTACTTAAAAACAGTACAGTAAAATTTTTTTTTATTGATCATGAGACGCAACTTTTGGCAAAGTTTAAAAAAATTCTGTAAATAGGGTTCAGAGCCACCTTAAATTTGCAAAACTTTAAGGTGGCTCTGAACCCTATGTACAGAATTTTTTTAAAGGTCACTCAAAAAAGCTTACTTTTTTGTCTTCACCTATAGCAAGTAAACATTCACCTTTTCCACTCACAGAAGTTTCAGCCTCTGACACGCCAGCTATCCTGACGAAATTCATCTTGAAATAAGCAACTTTGGAGGCTGCCATTTTGAAACTGACTCAGCAGCCAGGCCGTGTTTATGTGATGTCATTCCATCTGACTTGAAATTGGTGGGAAGGAGAAAAACCTGCTGACTTGGCATCCTTCACAAGGTCAGCAAAATCTATTTTTTCCAAGTGATTATGCACTTCACTATCTTCAATGCTATCATCTCCGAGTTTAGAGCATGTTTGGCTCAAAACAATATGGCTCAAGAGCAGCCAAAACCCAGCGTGTTAATTAAAAGGCTTGTCAGAAGTCATTTTGGACAAAAATCTCTTGGACAGAATGACGTCATGAAAACATGGCCTGGCTGCTGAGTACTGTTCAAAATGGCGGCAATGATGTTAGAATTTTCGGCTTCTTTAGAGACGAATTTCCTAAGGAAAACCTGCACTTTAGGGGCTGAAACTTCAGTGAGTGACTAGCCTTAGTGCAAGATTTTTACTAGCATTGGTCCAAACATGACCCGCCTAGATTAGCTCAGCTATCCGCGGGCATGTTATAATTGTAATTTTAATTTGATAACAAATAAAATGTATGTATGTATGTAATATACATATTTTGGAGTGACCTTCTCCTTTAAAACTTTGCCAAAAGTTCTGTCTTATCATGCTTATCAAAATCTGATGATATAAAAAATTTCACTGTACTTTTGTTGAATTATAAGCCCCTAAAGCTGTAATTAAGGGTGCTTTTAGCAGGTCATACTGTTGCTATGGTAACTTATTGTGTCACGAAAAAGATAACGTGTTTACCGATGACTGATTTTTGATACCATGATTGTAGCATCAAGTGATAAAGAGTTGTTATAATGACCTATCAAAATCTAACTGCTGGAAACTGTTTTCAGCCACCTTAAAAAAAGCTGTGAATAAATCTGATATTGATATACTATATTAACACTGTTACAGAACAGCCACTGGGTTACGCTAAAATATTGTCACTGTCTGCTCACTCTCAGTTTCTTTTAACTTACTGTAAATAATTGCCATGTGGGCTTTCCATCACCAACTACCAGCTAGTAGAAACCTCAAGCTCACAGTATTGTTATACATAGAGAATTTGGTGTCATTGTTTTAATTGTAAAAGTTTGCTCTTAAAATAATATCTGTATTTGAGCAACAAGTCTTCACAGTTTTACAGAAAGCCTTTTGATCCACCTTTAGTACTGAGGCACTATGTTGCAGCAGTGGATTGGAATGATTTACTACAGTGAGGTACTGGTGAATTCTGCTCTTCAGGTGTATTGCCATCCTTACAACTTGGTGATTCTTCACATGAGCTGTTTGGAGAGTTTGTTGAGAGTTTAGAAGGTAGTACTAGTGACTTTTCACCCGTGTTCTCGGAATTAATATTTTCACTAGTACCATTTTCTGAAGAATTGGTAACTTTCTCATCAGAGGAAATGTGCTCCTCCACATCAGCTAATGTTGTGCTCACAAAGTTATCACATATGTCTTTCACAGGAACATCTTTCTTGTGAGAATGTAAGAAAACAACAACCACTGAGATGTTGTCATTAGACCCTCCACTTTTGGCAGAATCCACAAGAAGTTTAGCAACAGATGATCTATCTCCTCCTTCTGCTACATGCTGGACCACTAAATCAACAGCTTCACCTGGCTTAACAACATCCCACAAGCCATCACATGCTAATATCAGGAAGTCTTCGTCACCTGTTAAAAGGAACATGCTGCCCATTAAAAAATGCAAAGCATGTGGTGGTGAAAGTGAAAAAAATCGTATGTTTTCTTCAGTCATATTACCTTCAAGATCAAACTGGTTAGTATCTGGCTCTCCACTAACGTAAGGCTTGTGTTCAGCATCACCAATTGCCCGTGATACAGAAAGGCTTCCATTTACACGCCAAGCACCAAAAAATACAACACAACCCCCAAGGGCCTCAATTCGCTGTCTTTCATCCTATAAAACGTTACAATAAGGGTTAAAATCTTGTAGCAAATCAAAATTATAAAGAAATTACAACTCACTACAATTGGTAACATTGACAGTTCCTTTATTTAGCACAGTGAATTTGAATACTAAGCAGCTTGTTGGGAGGAGAACATCAGTATTGTATCTATTCTACATATGCCTGTACATGTATGTTATGAACAGTTTATTTGGTCCCAGAGGAACAAGATTATTCACACTGAACCCGTATAATACAGACAGCTCCATAACATGATCACTTAGCTCTACTTCTTGGGGGTCTGCATTAAAGAGATTTATTAATGACAAAATATCTGCATCTATATAAAATAACCAACGGATCATGTTTTGTTCTGTTTAGCATGGTACAGATAATAGCTTTCCTTCACCCCACACTTAACCCACCCTGTGACACCACAGATACACATACAATTCCTGAAAAAGACAACTTTGATACTTCTTGTTACCTCTCTATTTGGTTTGTGGGGATTCATCAATAGACAAGGCTGTCCAGCTTTGGATAGTACAACTTGTGAATCTCCTAACCAGGCAACATAAAGTGTTTCACCCTTAATAAGAACAGCTACGCCTGTGGAACCACTTCGAAGACCCTACCAGGTTTGGAAACAATAAAATTCCATTAGCACCAATGGAGAGATTTACAACATCTTGATCACTCTTATTGTTTCATTAAGTTGACAATATTATATCAACAATGTTCCTGGCAAGTACATGTTTTTCAATGTTGGTTCCAGAAATATTTTCATCAAACATTGACAGTACATAATTGAAGGGGTGAGTGCAAAACCATGCTAAGTGACGATTTGGGTGAAAAAAAAAATTTCGCGAAAGGGCTTGAATTTTTGCATGTGGTCTTCAATGTAATAGAAAAACGCGGCCCTGTATTTTTGTTGCTTGTTTTTGCTTCGTTTTTGAGTTAACGTATGCAAAAATACTTGGCTTTTCCTAGCCATGTCTTTAGGAGTTTATTTGTTGAACAGCAAACAGGCAGACTGTTTATAGTGCATGAAGTCAAAATCAAATCTCACAGCATATACAGAGCAGAAATCTGGGAAGAGATTGTTTACATTGGTTATTGTGACGTGAACACAACACGTGAATCGATCGAGTGTCAAACGAAATTCATCGAAGAAAAAAGAGATGTGCCGCATTAGAGCTCTGTCAACTAATATCTTAAGCATTATTTTAAGGTACCTTGTATGTCTGCCTGGTGGTTGAGAAGCATCATAAAGTCTCGATAAACCCGTAAGTCATCAGCATGTTTTAAAGGATCAAAATGTGTTCTCAAACTTCGAAGGCAGCTGATATACTGTAATCGTGTTATCAGCGTTCGAAGTCAGATCGAGCCAGGCAGCAAAGTCCAAGACAGTTCTTGCCCAAGAAAAATACCCTCTGGTGAGTCGTGGCTCAATTGCCAAGTGTTGCTAGCGTCAAAGTTTGGAAAGCGAGAACTGGTTTTAGAGTGATAAAATTTGTCTTTGTATCGACCGCCATGTTTTCCCGTGCACAAGGTGTAAAGACCCTTCCCGGCATGCATTGCGATCACGTTCTGCTTGGGTTTCTCAAACTGGTAACTAGATTGCTTCGGCTTTTTTCATTTAAACATAGTAATGGCCAACAAGTAGCGATCGATTGTAACATAGATCTGTGATCCAGGTTGCGTTGATTTTATTTCATATCGGCACGATTTGTAGTGTTTTGAACTTCTGGGATCAGCGGACATGCAGATGTATGGAGACCCGTACGTTGTGCAGAAGGGTTAATTTGTTAATCTGTTAGGCGGTGCATGACATAAAGCTACGATCGCGTTTGTCGAAAACTATGTATTTATCTCGTGATTTTTAGCCATTTAAGATGTTGCTGTGTTTGGAAAAGTGCTTATTTAATGTTTATTTGTTGAGTGCAGATAATCATTGTTCCAGATAACCAAAGTAAGTTCCAGATGTTAACACTGTTTTCCGGCCGCCATATTTTACCTATTTAGACCTGAAATCAACATTTTTGAGCTTATGCGTTGCGTGAAATTAACATTTTGCGGTTTTGTAAGTGAAATCAACATCCTTTCCGTCACGCGTTAACGTGAAATCAACATTTTACCTATTTAGACCTAAAATCAATATTTTTGAACTTAAACGCTGCGTGAAATTAACATTTTGCTGTTTTCTAAGTCAAATCAACATCCTTGCCGTCGCGCGTTAACGTGAAATCAGCATTTTTTACCTATTTAGACCTGAAATCAACATTTTTGAGTGTATACGTTGCGTGAAATTAACATTTTGCTGTTTTCTAAGTGAAATCAACATCCTTGCCATCACGCATTAACGTGAAATCAGCATTTTTACCTATTTAGACCTGAAATCAACATTTTTGAGTTTATACGTTGCGTGAAATTAACATTTTGCTGTTTTCTAAGTGAAATCAACAACCTTCCCATCACGGGTTAACGTGAAATCAACATTTAAACCTTTTTCGACCTAAAATCGACATTTTTGAGCTTTTACGTTGCGTGAAATTGACACTTTGCTGCTTTCTAAGAGAAATCAACATCCTTGCCGTTGCGCGTTGACACGAGTCAACATTTTAACCACTTTTGACCTGAAATCAACAAATTTGAGCTTATGTAAGTTGCGTGAAATTGACATTTTGCTGGTTTCTAAGTAAAATCAACCTCCTTGCCGTCACGCGTTAACGTCAAATCAACATATAAACCTATTTAGACCTGAAATCAACATCGAGCTTATACATTGCGTGAAATTGACATTTTGGTGGTTTCTAAGAGAAATCAACCTCCCTGCCGTCACGCGTTAACGTGAAATCAACATTTAAACCTTTTTTTGACCTAAAATCAACATTTTTGAGCTTATACGTTGCGTGAAATTGACATTTTGCTGCTTTCTAAGGGCCCGGACGCACTAGGCAAATTTTTGTTTATTTTGCGAAAAAATCTGTCATCAATTCCCTGAGACAAGTGCGTCCGGTGATTTTTAGATCTACCAAATTTTGTCAAGGCTTACCAAACTTCAAAGACGCCGTCGTCCTGCCTCGGAGCAGGACAAATTTTTGTCAGGCGTGAAATCTGACAGATTTGTCAATTTACACGCCACGATTTGAAGGAAAATGTCAATCAAGAAAATTTGATCTCTCTTTTTAGTCGGAGTATTTCAGTCCGACGCCCGCGAAAATTAAATTTATATTTGCGCGGCAATCAAACGATAAACATGGACGATTCGTACCTCGGTATGCTCCATGACGATCCGTTCGCACAGTACAACTATTACGGTTCCCAAGTCTACGTTAACGTTCCAGCTGCATCTCCAGGACCAAGCTCTGCTCAATTTGTACATCCGTATGTCCACCCGAGTCAGCCGAGTACATGTACAAGTGCAAGTTTCACGACCACATGTAATCAAATTGAAAGCAGCCAAGCTGAGGATTCAAGAGCAGACGAGAGCAGAAAAAGGGGCAAAGGTTAAAAGAAACAAGCGGCAAAGTACCACTCGTTTGAGCCAGAGGAAGAGCGGTGATTGTGATTGACACTTTTGGTTAACAAATATTTTGCTGTGATTCAGTGCGCCCACGCTTGACAAATTAAAAATTTGGCAGAGACAAATTTTGTCGAGATTTTTGGAAGGGCCAAACAAATTTTGTCAGTCCAGTGCGTCCGGACCCTAAGTGAAATCAAAGTCCTTGCGGTCGCAGCGGGCTGATCCTTTGTTATGATAAACTGAGGCGAGACTTCGACTTATAACAAAGGCTTGGCTTGGCTATTATAACAAAGGATCGGCTCTGTTTATCATAACAAAGGCCCGGCTTCGTTTATTTGAAGGCCTCAGCGGGGGAAAGGGCGCTAGGTATTTTAATCAAAAGTGAACTTTGTCGAAAACGCTCCAAATTTCGCATGCAGTTTTGTTTAGGTATGTTTAACAATGTCCCATAGTTCTTCCGCTAAGCTTCGCTTTCGAGATATTGCGTATGCAGAAAAACCACTCAGTTTTCCTAGCGTCGTCTTTATGAACGAAGCAAAAACCAGCGACAAAAATACAGGACCACGTTTTTCTACTACATTGAAGACCACATGCAAAAATTCAAGCCCTTTCGCGAAAAATTTTTTTTCCACCCAAATCATCACTTAGCATGGTTTTGCACTCACCCCTTCAATTATTACAGGTGTTATAAATTTTCTTTATATTCTCATCCCCTGCTGGCCTGATGACCTTTTGGAAGTGTAAGGAGGCAATAGTTGTTCATACACTTTAGCATGAAATAAAACACACAGTCATGAAAACTAAACTAGGACATGGCATGAGAAAGAAACAAGACTTCTAGCCGACACAAAATTGCTAACTGCACACAAGCCCAAACACAAGTGGCCACCTTACTACCATGACCAAGAATTTTACGATCATTTTACTCTTATTGAAACCATAGATCTCACAAGCTAAGGCCTAGGTCTTTACTCCCTTGGACTTCCATTGTTTACTACAATGTCAAACTGCCTGAAGAAAACGTAGGCCAGAGTGTAGCTGTAAAAAGGCAGCATGGGAGGGAGGTTTGGAAGGTTTGCAAAATCTATTACTGTAGATGATGATCTTTTGGGGTTTTAGCCCCTTCACTACCAAGGACTTGAAATACATGTATAAACTTCCACAGGAACGTATTGAATAAATTTTAAAAACTGATTTGTAGCCAGGTGGTTCCATGATGAATATAAAAATGTTACACTGGTTAAGAAAAGCTTTTAAAAATCTTCAAAACCCAATGGTATTACCTGTGAAGAAGGCTTATGTTAATAGCCGAAACGTTGGATTTTGTAGTTTTTTAATAACTTTTCTTAACCGGTGTAACATTGAATAAAATGTTGGTTGTCAAGAAGTGATTGCCAGGAATAATAATACCCACAATAATAAATCATATTTATTGTGAAAACATTAATTAAAAGTGCTTCATAGGCGTAAGATAAAAACTGAAATCATAATGTCCCTCCCTGTTTTCACGTTGGGAGGTTCTGATTGTTCAGTACCAGCTACTCAGCACTCCAAGCTGTAACTGTTTTGGTCGCCATGGTGACTGAAAAAAAAAACATTTGGCAACAAATTTTGTAAACAGGTCACCAATTTGGTGACTAGTGCAGCACAAAAAGGCCAATTGCTCATCAACAAGGTTTTGTAGTTACTTTTTTAAAAGGAAAAATACCTCTTAGTCATCAGGGCTGGACTACATCCTATGTTATGAGTGAATGAGTCAGAGATGTGAGTATGTCGCACCAATCAGATTAGGGCTACCATAAACAATCAATCAGATTGCCACTTGTAAAGGTGAATCATGTGTGTGAAAATAAAACGGCCATCTTTGAAACAAGTAGTCTTGTATCGTCCTTATTCCGACATTTCCAATGCTGCACTTATATCAATGGTTAAGGTAATTCCATCGAAATAGAACTCACAACAAATTTTCTCTCAAACTTTGCCTGTTAGCTGCTTATATCGAGGGAACTTAAAATTTGAAATAAAAAAGGGGGTCCCCATGTTTATTTAGGAGCAGGAGGACCTTAGAAAAACCCCATAATTCCTGAAATTATCTGCTTTCGGAAACATTTATATTTGAACCGTTCACCTCACGCATTAACAGAGGATAAAAATAGAGAGAAAGTTAAGCGAGAAATACAACAATGGATGTATTGCATAGATGTTAAGGACCAATTTGATGTACGTGCCATTATAAAGGCACTCATATTTAGTCGACAGGGATACAATATGTTCCAAGCATGCAGTGTTCTGGGGCCACATATTATCTTTTACGAGTGCTAGCTATGCTCTCATTTTCCGTGATAATTTTTTACTCTGCAGTAGAAATTGGTCCATATTCACTGTATAGAAAGAAGGTGATTTCTACATTCAAACTAAATAAACAAATCGTTAGGTCCCGGTACTCATTTCCGACAAAAACACAACGATTTATCTCTCGCAAGCCAAGAGCCACCATTTTGTATATGTTGTGTACGTGCATGTGCTCGTGAGCACGCGCTAATGACGTGAAAATGGTGCACAGTAGGGATGCGCAATGCAATTCTAAGGAATCACCTAAAGGTTATTTCCCACCTTCAGAGGCCAAAAAAATCGTTTTTTCTTTTATTTGACAAAATTTAAGTGCGTCATTTTATCTAGTGTTTCCAAAAGAAAAACATTAAAAATCTCAAAAAGCGGCCAAGTTATTTAGAAAAAACGTATTTTCAAATAAAGTTAATAAACAGGGAAGGTGTCACAATCTTGTCAACGGGCGAGAACCCTTTGTTTGGCCAAACACCTTCGACAATCTTGGCATCTGCTGAAGATCTGGAGCATTCGAATATCCTTGGAGAAAGTAGCTTAAAAATCAAAGTCAACGTCAGCGCAGGCTGCAAACAAGATTCTTCATCAGAATCTGGCGGAAGTGACGAAGAAAATGAAACTTACCCAAGGGAACTCATTTCAGCAAAAAGAGTATTTCTTAAGCTGTCTGTCGATTCCTTAACGTCTTGTTTTTCAGTGGCACATTTCCGCCTTCAACTTTTTTGGCGCAGGTTTTGCCTTTGCCTTTGGCATCTTTGCCCATTACATTACGTCGCCGTACTGAATTGAACTCCACTGAGCGAGACATAAAAAACATGTTGCGATGGGATGCTTTTCCCGGGAAATCTCGATCTATTGTCATAAATACTAAGAGGTCCTGTTGTTCCATTGGTTTGCGGTTTTATCAGGCATGATAATCTCTGGGTGTGGCGCGACTTGTTTACGAACCTTTACAAGCCAAAATCTTGCATTTGATTTTTGGAGGAATACATCCACTTTGAGCGAATTTATAGGGTATGCAGATTTGATGGGTTTTCGTGAAATTTTGCCAGAACATTCCAGAGATAACGACAAACCAAAAAGTGTTGGGAAATTTTGATATTTAACACAGTTTTCCTGTGGCGTCCATTTACACAACACATCTCGCATATTTTTAGCTACTCCATTTTTAGACGTGGATATCTAGACAACCAATCAGAATATTGAAAAAGCCCGACACACTTTTGTTGATTGATGCCTTGTGAATAAGACTGTGCAGCCATTTTGCTTCTAGTGCGGAATCCGATACCTGATAAATTCTGTCAATAGAAGACGCCTCGGTCGTTTCCCACCTCACTGCCTCCTGACACTTCCTAAAAGAAAACATTGCTGAAATTTTTTTTTATTTATTAAGCTTTCTTATGATATATAGTTTGTTGGGGTTTTATTGAAACTGGCATGCGTACGATTTTTTTCCCAAAGGACACCTGCAAAGGTGGGAAGTAACCTTAAGCCCAGGACTTTGTAGATGGGTTTCAAAAGATTTCAAAATTCGATAACCAGCCGAGGAGTCATAGTCTTTGGCATATACTAACATGTCATCAAGGCTTTGCTTTTCACATCACATGAAATTTCGAATGAAATGAGTCTTACAAACAACTTGGTGATTTCTAGGACAGGAATGATTGTTTTAGTCTAAAATGCACTATTGGGATGGCGAGGGAACTTTTGCCTGTGATGATATTCACCATGGTGCCATCAATACCATTTGCATTATGTGCAGTTCACACCATTTATGTTTATGCAAAATCTTTCAGTTTGTCAATGCAAGTCTCGGTTACGTAGCTTTGTTCATAAAGTAATACTGTCTTCTTGTTGAAACATTTCTTGGAATCGATACCGAGATACTCATTTGAAGTGGTTTTCTCTATCAAAACCAAAGAAATTATGGACGGCTAGTTACAAATGAGAACACTGCTGAGTTTTGAAATTTGCTTTTGTTGCAGGTAAATGTAACAAGATATTTTTATTTCTTAGTTTCAAATGGTAACTTGACACTTTTGTTTTTCAGAATAAACAAGCAAGAAGTCCATTTAGTGGCACATCCAGAAACTTTAACTTAACATAAATGTTTGGATGTCTCTTTTGTTAGTGTCTTGTCAGCAGCATTTCGATATCTTGCATTAATAATGGCAAATATTCTTAATGAATATTAAAAGAATAAAACTATGACATTTCAAAGTCTTCTTGGCTCCATTATCAAGTAGAGGTGTTAGCTGTAGTTTCGAGATTAAATACAAATAAAGGTGACAGAGTACATTAAAATAAGTGTTTCATTGTCATTGGTGTTTGACATGACAGTGCATGCAGTATATACATGTTTCACTAAATACTTTTGCACGTGTTTGTATTCAACTAACGGATAAAATCATGTTATGAGAGGAGAGGTAGGAGAGGTTTGGCATGCTGATCGTGGTATAACTTTTGCTGTTGGCGTTTAAGCTTCAAATGTGAGGAGACGTGCCTGGTGTTGAGTGCTTTTGGAATAAGGAGTTTCCTCGCAACAGGAAGAACATATCTGGTACGCCTTGACATTAACTGCTGACCAGGAGAGGCTAGGACTTGATTCCAGAGGTTAAGAAGGCCAAGCAAGGGGTCAGAACAATCCTTCTTAGACTTTTCAAGAAGGCTCTTGGCTTGTTTGACTACATTCTCCGCGAAACCATTAGACTGAGGAAAGTAGGGGCTGCTAGTAACATGCTCGAAGCTCCATTCGCTCCCTACTTGCAAATTGTGGACCATTGTCCGTCAGCAACTTGGATGGAATGCCATGAACAGCAAAATGTTGTTCAATCTTCATGATCACACTTTTAGATAAGTCGCTGAGAGTGCTCATCTCAAACCAACCGGAGTAGGAGTCGACGAGTATCAGGTACATCAGTCCACTCCAGTCGAATATGTCTGCACTCACTAAGGACCAAGGGAGGTCTGGAACCGGGTGAATGAGAAGCAGTTCTTTCTGCTGGTGGGGTCGAGCACTGTTGCAAGGCTAGCATGACGCTACGTCAGAATCAATATTGGGCGAGTGTCAAAGAAGGCCAATACACGGTTTCTCTTGCTCTCCTCTTTTTAGCGTCCATTCCAGGATGCCCCTTGTGGGGTTGTGGAGGTACTCCTTACTTAAGGTCTGTGGAACCACAACTCTCAGCCTTTCAAGATGACTCCATGGTCCACAATACGCTCATCTCTGATTGGAAAGAAAGGCTGTGCCTCTGGGGGTACACTCTTGGACTTTGCTGGCCAGCCATTAGAAATGAAATGGGTAACTTTCTGCATCACAGGATCTGCAAGAGTGTGTTTCTGAAGTTTGGCCTTACGTGCTGGAGAAATTGATGTAAGGGACAGGATGTCAACCTGCTCATTCATGTTTGGATCAGATTTCTCATCGATGTAGGAGCATGACAGCGTGTCTGCGACGTAAAGTTCAGTCCCTTTCTTGTAGATAAACCTCAAATCATACTTCTGAAGCTGCAAAAGCATACACTGAAGACGAGCTGGGGCTAAATGAAGAGGCTTGTTTACAATTGCTGTGAGAGGCTTGTGATCGGTCTCGATATTAGTTTGCTGACCATAGATGAAATCATGGAATTTTCTGCCTGCAAATGTGGCAAAAAGCAGCTCCTTCTCAATTTGCGCATATTGAGTTTCTGCCTCTGTTACGGCTTGTGAGGCGTGGGCCACAGGATAACCATCCTGTAAGCACGCAGCACCAAGACCACTCTTTGAGGCATCGACAGACAGCGTGACAGGCTTTGAGGGGTCGAAGTACCACAGGACTGGAGGTTGGGAGATGTCTGCCTTGAGGGCGTCGAAAGCTTGTTGCTGTGCTGGCTCCCATCTCCAGTGTACATCATTCCGCAGCAATTCGCGTAGTGGCGCTGTCTTCTCACTGAAGTTGCTAATGAACTTGTGGAGATAATTGGTTCTGCCAAGAAATCGACGCAGTGCCTCTGGTCCATCCGATGTTGGCATTTCTTTAATAGCTGCAACTTTGGCTTCATCAGGCTTGAGACCGTCATTTCTGAACTGATGAACATAGGATACTTGGTTAAGGCGAAACTTGCATTTCTTCGGAGCTAGTTTCATGCCAACTTCTTGCACTCTTTCTAGCACTTTCTTCAAGTTAACATTATGGTCTGCTGTTCCCTTGCCACATGCTAGCAGGTCATCAACGATGATGGCACAGGGATACCCAGCAAATAGCTCTTCCATCTCACGCTGGAAGACTTCTGAGGCAGAAGTGATGCCAAACGGCATGTGCAGAAAGCGGAATCTTCCAAATGGTGTGCTGAAGGTTGTGAGTAGTGAAAATTCATGATCAAGTTTTATTTGCCAGAAACCACTTCTCGTGTCAAGGGTGGAGAATACTGTGGCATTGAACATACGTGATGCAACATCTTCAACCGTCCTCGTAGGATGATGGGGTTGTTTAAGGGCTTTATTGAGATCCCTCGGGTCTATGCAGATGCAAATACTGCTATCTTTCTTCTTCACTGCTACCATTTGTGAGACCCACTCGGTTTGGACAGGGGTGTGATTGCTCCAATCTTGACCATCCTATCAAGCTCTCTTTTAACACTCTCCACCATTGTAAGGGGTATTCTGCACGACGGTCTAATCACAGGGGTTACATTGGCATCAAGCCTCATTTTGTAAACAACGGCTTTATTGCCAAGATTGCCTTGGAATAAGTCTTTGTACTCATAAAGTATTGCTGCGCGGAAGGCATCAGTGGTATCAACCTCATGGACCATGCTGTGCAACTGAATGAGATTCAAGCTTAAAGAGTCCATGAGACCAAGCAATGGTGTTACCAGTTAGTCAATGACGTGAAATTCCAGGTTACAGGACATCGACTGTAAATGAACTTCGAGCTTCACACTGCCCAGGGTAGTTAACATGTCTCCGCCATAGGCAACCAACTGCACTGCTTTCATCCTATCAATCTTCTCATTGCGGCTGATCCTTTTGAATATATTGAGTGTGATCACATTACATTTGGCGCCAGTGTCAATTATAATTTCAACTGGTTGGCCATTGATTTCCATTGTGCAGAAAATTTCACTTTTCTTTCCCGGCTTGGATGTAATTGCATCGATAATGAATAAATCCTCATCTTGTCCGATAGGATATTGTGGATTGACCGTTTGGACAGAACGCCTAGGACGCCGTTGAGGATCTTGAGTGTTTGGATGCCCACCATCATGTTTATAACGGCAAACTTTTTCAAAATGATTGGGCTTTCCGCAATGAAGACATTTCTTGCCAAACGCTGGACATGATTTCTGCTTGGCTGCATGGTTACCACCACAATTTTGACAATTTTCGATACTAGGTTTGGAATCTTTCTTCGATAAACCCCCTTTGTCGACACCATGGACCTCTTCCTTTGGATCACTGACTTGGTTCGACGAGAGCTCGGTGTTGTTTCTGTCTGATAATTCGTTGGTAATGCCAATGTCAGTAGCGCGATTGAGTGTGAGATCCCGTTCTTTTAAGAGTTGCTTTCGAACGTGCCGAGAGCTGACACCACATACAATTTTATCACGAATAAGCTCATCCTTCAAAATGCCATACTCACATGTATTTGCTAGGATTCTGAGATCAGCTACAAATGACTGAAATGATTCCCCTTCTTTCTCGATTCGGGTGTTGAATTTGTGCCTTTCCATAATGACATTTCCACGAGGGTCGCAAAATTTCAGCAAATTTTCTTTTCAGCACTTCGATACTCTCGCAAGATTCTGCTTCATCTCGAACGGTTCCATCTTCGCTCAGTACAGCGTAAATAAAAGATTTCTCCTTTTCAATCGCTTCTCTTCCTGCCAAATTCAAGAAGATGTACGCTTTGGTTCTGTCATCCTTTTCTCCGTGAGCGGTGGCGATGAATATTTCCACCTCTTGGGCGAAATGTTTCCAGTTTGGCACGACACTACCCTTGAAGCTCAATGGTTCGGGTTTTCGGAGACCATCTGCCGTAATTGACTGTTAGATTGTCAGAGAGACCAGGTAATGCGGATTCCCTTTACTCCTGACACCAGTTTTCAAGAGATGACCTTTACTCATCGAGTCCATTTATTCAACTAACAGATAAAATCATGTTATGAAACTGATTTGCATTACTCACACACATTCCACGCACATTCCACACCCACACATTAACATGCTCATTCCACAGTATTGAGTCTGACTGCTTGTTTAACGAAACACTTATTATTCTAATGTACTCTATCACCTTTATTTGTATTTAATCTCAAAAAACAGCTAGCACCTCTACTTGACAATGGAGTCAAGATGACTTCAAAACGTCATAGTTTTATTCTTTTAATATTCATTGTCAAATGTATTTCAAAATGTTCTCAAATATTCTTAAAAATGGGAATTTTTAGCAGAGATTTTCTTAAAGGCTTGTGGTATGGAAACTCTCCAAATTTTCCTGAAGACTTCTTGGCAGCAAGTTAAACTGCAAATTAATGAGAATATTTTGAGGCGACACAGTGGTTCTTTGGTTTTGAAACAGTAATCCTTGCGCAGTTAAAAGAGGTGAACTTATGTCTCTCGTAAAGAGATGAAACGTTTTCTGTAACTGACTTTTTCCACCAAAAACAAACTCAGGCGTTGGGAAGGGTAACATGACAATAAATGTGTGACAAGGCAACTTCCAAACTCTGCAGATCTCATGGAATCTTATAAAATTTATACAGTTTTCCATGCATGTGTCTGGTTGTTTCAAGTCTCAAGTTAGTTAGTGCTGTTTACCTTTAACGTCTTCTCATTATTAATGGGTTCTGAAATCGATATTAATTTGAAGGGGTTTCGTGGAATATCAAAACTGAAAAAATCTATGATCATTGCTGGCAACAGAATAAAACTACCCTACTGCGTGACGATGTTATAATTAAATTGGTTCTTGTTATAAAATGAGTCAGAAAAGCTATACAGAAACAACACTAATCTGCAGTTTACCATTACTTGGATTAGCTACTATTACAGACATCACATGATGTTTAGCTGTCTTGCTGGTAACAGTTCTGTATAGTTCTAATAAACAAAGCCACTGACCGACTGGTAAAAAAGTAGGCTTGATATCACATTTCCTAAAGTGCAAATTCTTAAGGTGGCTCCCTACAGTATCAACAACATCTACCCCTATAGAAGGATGAAGAACTAAAAATGATTTTTTTGTTTCACCTTTGGGTTTAAGCTCCTGGCATTTGCACTAAAGATTAGCAAGACACCAAGGGTTTTGTTTTCGTTTATACAAGTGCATCGCAGACTGTTGCCATGGCAACAACGAATCGTAAATATAACCATTTTTTGCTATTTTACACCTATTTGCTTCCCTTTCTGAAGTTACCTTCTTTAAACTACATCTCGAAACTCGGCAGTCTTGTGAAAACGATTTTGGACAATACTTTAATTTGCAAAAGTGAAAAGTTAATCTTGTGGATTCTTAAAAATTTTACAATTTCCTATTTTTGATTAAAAAAGAGAAATCCTGAGATAAAATTTTGTTTCAAAATGATATTGTAAAGTAGGCTTTTATATCATGAAGTATACAAACTTTCACAAAATTTCACCAAAGGAAACATGAGAAAAGTGAGCATGGTTTTTCTTCGTTTGCTTCTTTGTGACGCCATAGAATTTCGAGATGACCATGTGCGCATGCGTATCAATGGCCCACTGCCGTCAGTGGCGTGTTCTAACAACAAGGTAAATTGTTTTGAGCTCTTATGTCCTACCTAAAAGCTATTTTTGGAAATATTATGACATATGTTTAGAGATGGAAATTTAAGCGAAGGAAATCTTACCCTATGGACAGCTAGCACATTGGATATGAGCAACGACGGCTGCTAAAATTCGGTCAGTGCGAGTAACTCATGGTGATCTTGATGTTGCACATGATGGTGGTCTCGACAAAATTGCGATGACTCCTTCTTGCCTGTAATGGCTGTACACGTTCTTCAAATCTTCATATGCCAAACCACTCCCGGCAATTTCTTCTGCTATGCTTTTCGTTATGGCGCCATCGTTTCTTTCTGGATTGTATGGCTTACCACGGAAGGATTGCAATATTTTGTGGCGACCATCAAGATAACCAAGTCCTCGAATGCATGATTTGTGTCGGCGAGTGACGAGTTTTCTACGATGGTCTTATTTGACATTTCCAATTTTGAAGAAAAGAGAATATTTCTTCAGGCAAGAACATCTTCCAAGGCATCGTGTGCCTCGAAGGTTTGATTAAACAGGGTCTTGTAGAGAGAGGGCTGATTAGTCTTCGGAAATGTGCCATTAGCATTCCATAAAGCAGTAAGTTGACTTTTAAAGAGGTCTTTGAACAGAGAAAGAGAATCAGCAAACTAGACATTCATAGATTGCAGCTTTGAAGGGAATTCCTTTCCAACATTTCTTAAAAGAACTGGAGTGTCGAACGTGGAGGCATTGTGTCCAATGAGAACCATAGGGACTTGTTTGTTGGTGGTGTTCTTGGCTATGTTTATGGACTGTGAGAGATAGCCCTTAAATTGAGCAATCGCAGTATCAAAAGGTATAGCTCTTACAACTTTCTCATCCTTGTACAGTTTACGCTCTCCGTTGAACTTTACTATTTTTAGTTTATTGACTTTTGAAGCATGCAAATTGATGTCCTGTGTGGGCATAATGTAGACTGAGAACTTGTGTGAAGCAGATTTGTTAGTTACTGATAGTTGCCAGATTTCGGCAGATTTACCAGTTGCATTTGTTTCGGTGTCAAAAATCAAGAAGTTGTAGAATATGTTATCGTCGTAGTTAACTTGTTTTGCTACAGGCCTAAGGGTAATCTTGGGCGCAAAGTTCTCAATGTCTTTAAACTGGTTTGGTAGCATTGCCATTACACATGCTTGACAATAGGTAGTAGTAGAGGACATGATAGATGTCAAGTCAAAGTTTAGGCCAATACCTGTTTCATAAACTTTGCCCTCTTGAGCTTCTTTCCTGGCTGTCTGTGAACACTTTTGGGAATTAAGTTGAGATCTTCTGTGTTTAAAATCCACAGTTGATTTTCTGATTTTATCATGAAGAACTTTGGTTGTCATTCTGTCATTATACTCTGTGCAGTATTTTCCAGGCTTGATATTGAGTGCTTCAAGGGTTTGGCTAACATATCCATATCTTAAGTTAGTTTGTGCAACTTTGCACGCTACACGAAAGTCATTGTTTTTGCTATCTGCATAGAACTTGATTTTTGGATATTTCGAACCAACTACACTGTTTAGAGCTTCGTTCCTTTGTGAATTTGTCACGGGGGCTAATTTGTCAGCCACTGCATCAGTAATCACCGAATATGTTTTCAAGGGCAGATCTCAATTTGTCTCCAAACAAGTCTTTCCCATATGGAAGGTCATGATGTTTATATGAAGCTGGATCTTGCTTGAATTTACACCACTTATTGTCACAGTTTTTATGGTCACCAAATGCATGGGGAACAATGCAGTAAATGGTTGCCTTGATTGCTCTTGCATTTCCTTTGTTCTGTGCAACACCATAGGAGAAACATTTTACCAGGTAATTTATTACCTTTTGCAACAAGATGGAGCTATCAGGAAATTTTGCATTCTGGCTTAAATTATATAATCGTGTAGTTAAGGATTTCTTCATATGTATTATATCACTACACTCCATACCTCCATAGGAGACTTTCTGTCGAATGTGAGCCTCAGTTGTGGAGTGGTCATCTCCAGTATAAAAGGCATACTTCACTTTCTTTGGGGGGGCATTGTTAAACATCTCCAAAGCTGAGGCATGCTCCATTGCCGTTGATGAAGCATTGTGATTTTTGTGACAATCATGGACTTTAATTTTTTTGTTGCTATTTTCCCCGTGGTCACAGAATCTGCAAGTCTTGGTTCATGTAATGTAATCCAAAACTTCACCAGTTGTAAGGTTCATTACTGCTGCATGACCAGTATGTTAATTATGGCCTTTGTCCCTCTTCTGCCAGCCCATGTCAAATGAGCAAGGAACTGAAACCAAATTATCCTTATCTAGGTGGAAGCCATCATTAAGGATTTGTGCCTTCTCATTGCTTAGTGCCTCTTGACAGCTTGCTGTGGCTACAGTTTCAATGATTTTACCTACTTCCCTTTCTCTCCGTTTAAATGTGGAAGAATTGATAGTTGGAATGTTACTAGTTGACAGTACATTGTCGATGTTCATTTGCCCTATCCCAGCAGGCAGACAACCCAAAGTAACTCTGGTGTTTATATCAAAAGGTGAAGGTCCACGCTTGCCACTTTTTTGTTCCCCAGAAGTTTAAATCTCATTGGTTTTGCCACAAAATGAGCAGGGTATCAAGAATGTACCGGCTAGGCCATGTTGAATCTCATTCTTCACATTGCAAAATGACAGTGGACCTAAGTGTGTTAATAAAAAAACTTAACTTGGAACTATAGTACTTTTGTGGTGGGATAATAAGAGATACATTACACCATGGCTAAATTTGGTTTGTGCAAAGCTTAGTTTCTCCACTTAAATAATTCTGAAAAAATAATGTAATCAAAAGCTTTGAACAATACTGTATTGTATACCAACTTTTAGACAGGAAAAAAACTATGAAATGGGTTTCCTGTAATTTAAAATTAAATAAATCTCTGTAGGGGCTTCTGAAGATGTTTAGATGTTTATGCTTGTAAACAATGTTGCCTTATTTCTGTTTTGTCTTCTTTTTTGGGGGGGGGATGGTATTTGCGTTCATTGTTAAGAGGGCGATTAGATTCGGAAATTCAAAAAGAAGTGAATTAAAAAAGTTGAGGAAAGAAAATGCTTTTCCTATATAAATTGTGCTTGTTATCATCTAGATCTTCTAATGTTACCTGAATGGCAAAAGTGACACTGTTTGATATTTTGATGGAAGACGTCTAGATCAATAAGGCGGGTTCCATGTGGAACAGACTCTTCTTGTAACATGGCAGCCTATGAAGAAGTTCATCACATGCGATTTAGATTTACTGACTTCCGAACTCGATTTATACTTTTTGCATGAACAAGAGCAATGCTTGAAGAATTGTACTTTACCTTTGCACCTCTTGTCTGACATTTGGAAGGTGGCTTGTTTTCATCTGTGGCGCTTTCAAGGACAAGTTTCCTTTTAGCACTCCAAGATTTTGACGCCTCTCTCATGGGGCCAATGTTCTTTTGTTGTTTCATTTTTTTAAAGCACTCATTCGTGCACTGTCAGCTTGTTGGACAACCTGCTGTTCGAACTGGGGAGTTACATCCTGGCTTATTCCAGATTTAGCGGGATTTCATTTGAGTTTGAGTTTGCTCCACAAACACCACCAAAGACTGCAAATACATGAGGTAACAAACTGTGCTGTTTCGCCCCATCCAAGTAATTTGCGTGACTATTGGACAAATCAATTGAAGCTACAGCAAACCTCTTATGTTTCTCTTTTGTATTAAGTACAGAAGGGCAGTGTCTTCTGTTTACTCGATAAATGTTTTGAAACTGGAAGAGACTCACGTAACTGCTCTGAAATTTTTTTTTACAAATTTGGACACCATGTTTGTTGACATTTTATTGCGTGATCTCGCGCACGACTTTTGCATAGATTTTTTAGAGCTCAGGCCATTGCGATTTCGAAACCAGTTCATGCGTGGTCAAAAAACTATAAGGAGCCACCTTAAGTTGTTTTCTTATCTGCTGTACATGTTGGATTAAGCTTATCATAACTGTCAAGATTCCACCGAGGGCTGGTAACTCCAAGGGTGTTTAATTCACAAAAAAAACTTAAGCACACCTTGTGTGCTTATGTTTGAAGTATAATTACCAAACCTAATTTTTGTATGTTTGTCTTTCTTACCTGCTCCTTTTTTCTTTCATCTACTTTCCTAACAGCCTCAGATGAACATGCATCATTTGCATCTGTGTATAGATACACAGCTGGAAATTTTTGTCAAGAGCACACAGGTCCCAGATGTTGTGTTGCAAGTGCAATCACTGCCCTTTTTCAGATAATTTCCACTTTTTCAAGCTATATTCTAACAAAAAAGAAGATGGTGTTCACTATGTTTTCTACATGTAGGAAAACAATGCCCTTTTGAGTTCTAGAAAAACTGCTGAATGCACTCTTGTTCTGCTTGTGCTTCCACTAGCAATTTTTCTAAACCTCAAATGTGCATTATTTTCTTAGAGAATATGGAAAACCATCTTCTATTAATTTTGTCAATTAAAGTCAAGGTTATAGTAATACTTCTAACCTCTCTTTTAGCCTTTGCAACAAAGCATTCATCAGTCTTTTCAAATGCTTCTTTCAAAGCCAATGTTGGGTCAGTATCGATGTTTTTGTTTCTTGCCAGATGACAATGAAGGTGGGTGGCAGCATAACTGGAAGCATCAACTCCACTATGGCCATCATAAACAGCAAAGAAGGCCTGATTCGTGTACTCCTTAAAATGGAAAAAATTGAAGTTATAAATCCAGATCTACTAAGATCCAGTAGTTCGATTGACATTTTTAAACGGCATTTAAAAACAGATCTTTTTAAACAAGCTTTTTAACTCTTTTAATTTTTAGATGATTTTTTAAAATTTTTTTTTCCCCTTCCCTTTTTTAGCTTTTTAAATATTTTTTTATTTAAGGTAAAGCACCATGGACAAATAGTGGATTGGCGCTATATAAATATTTTATTATTATTATTATTATTATTATTAAATCATATTCTGAAGTACTTAGTCACTGCAAAGTGATTTTACGCTGTGAAATTTGTTGTTCATGGTTTATGTCCACGAATCTATTTTACAGTTAAGCTGTATTGTTGCAGATACCATAGGAACCACAGCAAGTGTCCATATTTTTATGGTGTCACTACGCGGCAAGTTAATGAAGAGTAAATGTATGAGTTATTCAGGACCAAAATCACAATCTTCAAACTAAGTATAATAATTCATGACACAAAATGGAAGTAATTAACTGGCTTGTTGAATGTAATAACCTGTCTGACTTGCTTGTAATCTTCCTAGTTTTGATCATTTTCATGTTTGTGTACTTGCTTGCTCTTTCCTGGATTACATGCTGGGTATCTTCAAAAGTCCTTGAATCAATGTCTTCAATCCGTAAAAGGTTGATCTCAACTCCTTGAACATTAAACTGCATCTGCTACATCTTGCTGAACTCCAAAAAAATCATTTTGAAGAGAAGCGCGTAGAATTAAAAACATGTAGAATAAAAAAAACCCCAACAATTTGGCTTCTCCTCTTCAGTTTTGAAACAGGCCCAACTCTAGTCGAATTTGTTAAGCCAGCAAGTACATTTTACTTTTCATTTGGGTGGCTGAAAAATAGTTTCAGTTGAGTGAAAACGTCTTTGTTTGAATGGAAAACCATTGCCTGTCAAAATCCAGGAACACTGAAAGTTTTTTTGGTGACTTTCTAAACAATTTCTTTTTAATTGTATTAAAAACACTTTTTATTTTGCACAGTGGCGCCTAAGTAAGCTCATGCTTCTACCAGAAAACTTGTATGTTTTGCCCAAGATCAACACAGGGATTTAGTTGCTGGCAAGGGCTTCATTTTGTGGTAGAAATATACGGCTTCTTTTTGCGTACAGCTTCTACAGCAGTAATACAATCATGTCAAGTTTGTTTTTGTACAGTGAAACTGGTAAATGCTTGCAAAAAAACTGCTAAAATTTTAAGAACCAAACACAGCGTTTTTGAGTTGTACAGGGCTATTGTTAGTTGTAGAAAGAAATTTGATTGGGGCAGATTTTGATCACCTGCTAGGTAACCATGTCTGAACGATGAACAGGTATCACAAAATCAACAAAACAACAATATAATTTATAACTTTTGTCGAGCTTCATCTAAACACTTTTATTTCACACGTCCCCAAAATTTACTCGTTTCAAAATTCGTTTTCAAAAATTTAGTTGGCGGACGGCTTGCCTGGGTTCTTGCCCATGGGGCAAATGAGGAGATAAAGTTATTTGCACGAATGGAAAATGCACTTGCCCCAGACGAGCAGACAGTGGTTTTTTCAAGCCCTGTGGAGGCGTTCAAGAATTACTTGGTGTCTGATATAGAAAATCTGAACAGCATATAGCCCTAGGAGATGTGTGTTAACAACAAAACAATATTAATTTTACATTGTACAGTACTCAGAACCACACATGTAGATTTATTTCCATCTACCAATATCTAAAAAAATATATTATTTGAAGGATAATAAAATAAAAGAGCCTCAGGCTTGTCCATAACTTGTTCCTGAAAACTAATACTTATATAATATCCATGACTAAAATGGATCAAACAAATGTTCAGTCTACTGACTGAATGTGTCATCCAATATCAAAATAATGGCACAACTTTATCACATGTCCAGCATTACTATCTAGAGAAGAGAGTTACCTGTGGAAATCCAAACATATTGTTATACTGAGGAAAGATAACATGTTTATCCTCCATTTTCCTCCTTGTGTTTTTAATGGCATGAACATATGATTCATACAGCATCTTTGATCTATAAAAGCATGGAGGTTCTCTGTCCCACTGCTTGCAAACCTCTATAACTTTGTTTATAACATCTTTGGCAATTTTGGGGGCATCAAGCACTGGTAAAAGGAGAAAATACTGTTGAATAGTTGAATCAATAGCATATATTTATCATTTTACCCATGCTGTGACTAGTGTTGGGAATCAGTTGAGATTTTGTATTCAATAGTAAGCCTGTAACAGAGCACCTGTACTTTCCCATTGATAATAGTGTTCAATGCTACATGAGTTTTCTGGGAATTTTTCCTGCATCAAGCAAAATCAACTTTTGAGTTTGTTTAAATTTTCAATCAATGTTCAATAATTATAATTATAATTGATGATCGGCACACCACTAATTAAGTACCTTAATTTTATCACTACCAGTATTTGTTTGCTATTAAAATTATTTCTTAGAACTGTAATTTCAGTATAAATTTATATCTTTTTCTCTCAGTCTTTTACGGTCATTTTAGAAAAGACAGAGCTACATATAATACTACAGCCATACATGCACATGACACATACTATCTATAGCCCTGAACATTCCTAGACCAAAAACATCTAAAAAAGATATAAGCATATCTGAGTACTCAACAACTTACAAGTATCCTCTGATTCATCAGTTCTGTAGGTAGAAAGATCTCTTTCAGTGATTTGCTTCACAGCAGCATGAGTGAGAAGCGCTGTGATAATTTCTGGAGCTTCACTAAAAGATTTAATTAAGAAAAAAGAAACTCATACAGTCATTTAAATATGTTCCTATTACAGCATGGCATTGTCCCTGCATTCTGCATGACTCAGGCTGAGGGACTCTATCACTTTTGTTCAATTAAGAGGTAATCATTTGTGTAGGTCCCTATCAAGTGGTTCTCAGTTGATTCAACCATTTGTGATTACTATTTTTGAGTGTATGTTATGGGCGGGTTGATGGATGAGTGAGTGAGTGAGTACGCGAGTGGGTGACTGAGTGAAGTATGTATGTATGGCACACCAATCAGATTGGGCTACTATAAACAACCAATCAAATTGTCACTTGTAAAAGTGAATCATGTTTGTGAAGATTTCATCCTGATTTTAGAATGGCCATCTTTGTTTTTCTATAAACAGAAACAGGTATAAGTTTTGGCCTTATTCCGACATTTCTGATGCTGTGTTTACTGTGGTTAAGCCCAGGACTTAGTAGAGGGGTTTCAAAAGATTTCAAAATTTGATAATCAGCTGAGGAATCATAGTCTTTGGTATACACAAACATGTCATCAAGGCTTTGCCTTGATGACCTTTGTGAATGCAAGTCTCAATTAAGAAGCGCCGTTTACAGAGTAATACTGTCTTCTTGTTAAAACGTTTCTTGGAATCAATACTGAGATATTCATCTCTGTCAAACCCAACAAATTATCAACAGCTAGTTATGAATGGGAACACTGCTGGAGTTTTGAAATTTGTTTTAGCTACAGGTAAATGTAACAAGATATTAAATGGTAACTTGACACTTTTGTTTTTCATGCACAAGTAGTTTCAATTAAAACTGACGAATCAGTGACTCTTGTTCACATGGTCGGAATAAACAAACAAGAAGCCAATCTAGCAGCATGTCTCTTCAGAGGCATTTTAATATCTTACATTAATGGTAATTGAAGGTTTTCGTGCAAAAAGGGTGTATGTGACATTTTGGGCTGATTTTTATTTTTTGCAGGATCGAGCTAATTTTGGCAGACTGACTTGTTTTGACATGAAAAGCATCATTGCATAATTGTTTTTGTTGATTTGTGCTTCGTTTTCGAGAAATAACGTATGCAAAAAAACTTAGTTTTCCAAGCAGCATCTATTGGAGTGAATCCTTCCAAGGTGGATTTTGACACAGTGCCAACTTAAACGGTTACTTTTAGCAGCTTTGACAGCACGGTATTTTTTAAATAGATGTTTTGATTTTTGAAAGAAGTAGAGAAATAGACCGGAAAAAAAATTGACAGACGTCGTATCGAACCAGTGTCACGACAAAACAAACTTGCATCCAGCCAGTTCAGTGCCTTATTCACTTGCGCTAACGAAGCAACAGTATGAGAAACGCGTAATTAGATGAATAATAAAACTAGTCAGTCTGCCAAAAATTAGCTCAATCCTGCAAAAAATAAAAATCAGCCCAAAATGTCACATACACCCTTTTTGCACGAAAGCCTTCAATTCTTAAAAACCGAAAGTTAGCAGAGATTTTCTTAAAGGTTAGTTTTATGGAAACTCTTTAATTTTATGTTTGAAACTTTCATTTTACATATTTTTCTTGTAATTATTCGATGTTCCGGAATGTTCTGGAATGTTCCTTGTTCTGAGTTTTATCGACACCCGGCTTGATATCACATATCCTAAGGTGAAATAAATGCTAATTTTTTTTCGCTGTACATCGTAACCTAACAAACTTGTTCAATTAATCTTATCATAACTGTTAAGAAGAGTCCACCGAGGCTGCTACATCCAGGGGCTTTTAATTCACAAAAAATAACTCTTGCACGCCTTGCATGCCTATGTTAATTCTTGTGTGTTGTATAGTTATTTCTATGGTGCTAATTATTGGGAGTGTCAACAAAGAATTGCATTATACATAATATTACGTAAATTGTGTCATTGAACTGCAATTAATGAATAGTGTCATTATCTCTCTACATTCCAGTAAATCTCTCTTGATTCCACTTAAAAAGAAGGAGTATTAAAGCGCCACTTAATGATCCTCTTTCAAGGCCTGGTCTGAGCTGCCACTAACGATACTACATTTAGGAAATAACACACTGGCTGTGGGTAAAATTTGGGTGGCAGGGAAGGACGACTTGGGAGTAGGGGCCTAGGAAGGGGCCCCTCCTGGGGGAGTACAGATCAGGTGTTGCCGGGGGTAGTCACCCTGGAATAAAAGTTCCAGACCTGCCTCCAGGGGTGAGGCCCACATCCCACAGTCCCGGGAGACTGAGGGAACCAGGAGGGGGAGCCCCTCCTAGGGGTGTACAGATCAGGTGGTACCGGGGGTAGCCACCTTGGAATAGGTAATTTCTCCGGACCTGTCTCCAGTGGGAACACGTTTTTCTATTACATTGAAGACCACATGCAAAAATTCAGCTAATTTGGTGCAAGAAAAAAGAAAAGCAACCAAAATCGTCACTTATCCCCTTTTATGACTAGCTTCTTCAGATGTAGATAACAGTGGCCTTACTTAGGAAATGAAAGGTTTGTTGTGATATCTAAAGGGGGTGATTGTTTTCAACTGGGAATCCCTGATGGACCTTGAGATCAGGAATTGGTGGCATGTTACTCATGTTACTGGGATTTACCTATGAGCGTGACAAGAGGTTCATAGTGTTACATGTCTCTGAAATAAAGTGTTACAATGCAGAATGTGTGTACCTGTCTTTGTCTCTAAGGTCTCATTAACATCAGTTTATGGATACCATAAACTTAAACTAACCCCAAACAAGAAGATCTGTTCAATCTTATAACTGTGCTCCTAATATTTAACTGTTTTCTTAGCACTACATTTGCAACACATTGCACATTCCAAAGCAATCCTTAATGATTCATTGATTACTGTAGACACCACATCACTTGATCAACACAAACTGTATTATTGCACCATCAGTCGTAGCCATTGTGGAATCTCTGATGACGTAATGTTCTTGATCTGGAACTTTCTTCGGGATATGTATGGGCATGAAGATACAAACACTATTAACAACAGCTTTCTTTCTTTAAAGTCACAATTAAGTTGAATTGTTTTTTCCCTTAAGTAAAGGGCTAGCAAAGAAGTCACATGAGTCACATAATTCAAGAATTGCCTTATCCACAGCTATCATTAGTACAGTGGTTATTTCCCTACCAATGACGTAATCCTTGCATGTTCTGACATGTTCTTTTCTTGGCTTGCAAACATTTAATTTTCCTTCTGATCTATGAACTTGCTGTGATGAAACAGCCAAAGAATTTACTTCATTTGCCCAAAACCTCAAGAAATACTCTCTAAATTGAAAATAAATTAATGACTGTCGCTTTTGGCAAAATCAACTTGCAAAGTAAACACGATCTTATTTGTCACCTAGTGAAATTGAAAGCTGCAACGTCAGCGCATTCCATGGCTGACGTAATACTTTTTTTAGCGTATTTATTATTCCCTTTGAATCAAACACTTTGATAAAACCAAAAGAAAATATAGTTTACCCGCAACAAAGAAAACAATACCCGTAAAATTGTCCTTGTATTAATGTTTTAACAGCTGCTGGCGGAAAAACATCACACGTTGCGTGACTTAAAATTTGGCCCAGAGGGAGCTTGGGGCTGGTCACTGACAAAACTCAAAAAAAAAAAAAAAAAACCAAGGGTAGAACATGAACCGCACTCGGCCCATGGCTGTGCGGTTAAAAACATTTTTCCTTAAATAAAATCTACTAGTTTCCTCAACTACTTCAGCAAAAAATAACCTTGATTGACAAAATCCCTGCATTTCTACAGGCGTTTGAACTTGTAACTTGTAATTTCTATGTTCACGACTGTGCAAAGTGGAATCTGGGTCGGGCTACTAGTGACGTCGTGAACATGGAAAAGGCTAATTTTACAAACTTTGAAAATCCATTGGAAATTAATGAAAATAGCCACAACAATAATTTTCTTGCAGTGATGATCAGGAAAAGGAGATTTATATTTAGTGAAAAACAATTTTTGAAGTGGCACTTTAAAAAAATTCTCAAACTTCATCTAGTTGGTGATCATGTTAGACTGCAAAACAGTTGTATTTTTTGCGAACGCGAGCAACGGTCAATACTGGATTGAAAGGTCTGGAACAAGTGTAAAAACGGCGAGGACGAATGGGGAGAGGCACTAAAAAATACGACTGTCTGCCATGCATGTGTTAAATTCGTTCAAAATTACCTGTTCTTCCAGCAATGGGAAATTCCCACTGGTTTAATTCTGACACAACCTGTCATCAAATGTCACTCACACCTCATCAAAAAGATATAGACACTGTTTCAGTTTCACAGTAAAGACAGTAATTCTCGCAGGAAAATGGATGACGTTGACTTGGATGCGCTTCTGAGCGATTTAGCAGCGGTCCACTCATAAAAATTATCATTTTACTTTCAGTATGAACGGCTAGCTCACTAAATACATTGACAACATTCCTTGAAATTTATAACTGAAGATGGGCAGGTCGGGTTTCTCAACGGCCATTCACATGCATGAATGACCCTGTGAGCAAGCAAATATACACACAAATTATTTCTGCATGTATTTGTCTTCTAAACCTTATAATTTTGTAAGGTCATAAGTTACAAGTTTTATAGGACTTTATAGGATTAAGTATTGTTCAGTCTTTAACACCAAGAAAAACAGGAAAAATATGTGCAGAAATTATTTGTTTGTGTGTAGATTAGCATGCTCTCAGGGTCATGCATGCGAATGGCCGTTGAAAACCCCGACAAATGTCTTCATTTATAGATTTCAAGAAATATTTAATGCCAAGGTATTTAGTGAGCTAGCCGTATATACCGAAAGTAAAATGATAATTTTTACGAGTGGACCGCTGCAAGGTTTCACTTTTTCAGGTAAATTTTGCACACAGTTGCCAACGAGACGTCCACCAAAACTTAGGTTTTGTCTAGACCCGTTTGCGCTGAAGGTCGCGTGTGACTGAAAGATTCACCACTGGAAGACAGGGGTGGAGCTGTCAAGCAATTTCTGTCACCTCAGTGACATTATACGATCCCCACTTAGAACAAATTCATTGTATGAAAAGCCGACAGTCGTTTTCTTACCTCAAACACCCTACGGGCATGTGAGGCTCACGCGCTTCACATGTGTATCAATCAGCTAAACTCAAGAAAGACGGGACAACTGAAGTCCGGCAAGAAAACACAAGCACAGGCTTTATTTCAAGTGAAGTCCACATGGAACTGACGCCATCTAACATACGGGAACTAAATGACGTAACGATGTAACGATATGTCACGCAACATGTCACATCTCCCCCAATATAGAAAAAGCAAGTAAAAATGAAATATGAAATAAAATAAAATAAGAAAATAATGAGCCATGCAAATCTAGCATAATAAATGTTCATTGGCAAGTGTTCAATGTCTATAACCCCTTCAAAGTCCAATGATCATGGGCCTGGCCTTGTAGCCACACAGCAAGTTCTATTAAGTCTCTTTAGTATTCAAATGTCAATGTTCAATAATAGTGAACCATAACAAGTGTTCAACAAACTAATCAAACATGCGATGCTAAAGTTAGGTTCAGTGTTCAGTACTCAAGGTTCAGTAACTGAGGCCAAGAAGCATGACAGTCAAGTATTGTAATCTGCGAGATAGGATGGTCTTTTTACAATCCGTCCTGAGCGGGTCCTTGTTATCACACCACAGTCCGACTCAGCTATCTCTCGGTTGAGTTCAACAAGGGAAGTACCGGTATCCAGGGTGCTGCTTGACTCTCCTTGACAAGTTGAGTCACTGGTTGTGTCAGGAGTGTTTGAGACTTGTGGTGGTAAATTAGTAGTAACCTCAGGAGGCAGATCATTGACTCTCTTCAGATGAACTCTATTTCGTCTGTAAGACGTCCCATCTCCTGTCTCCACTTCATATGACCTCTCATCGAGCCTTTCCACGACAACTCCCTTCTTCCACTCCTTCTTTCCCAGTACAAACGGCTTCATTCGCACAGTGTCACCCTCGCTCAGAGGGGGTAGATCTCAGGCGTTGGTGTTGTAATACCGGGCTTGCCTTTGCTGGACTTCCTTCAATTTCTCTCTCTCGTGAGCCGAGTTGAGTGTCCTTGGCTCCAACAGGGTGCTAGTTGTAGGCAGTAGAGTTCTTGTTCTTCTATTCATGAGCCTCTGGACTGGACTGCTTCCAATGCCTTGTGATGGGGTGTTGCGTTCAGCAAGGAGCCCCAAGTAGAAATCGTCTCCAGCTTTGGCAGTCTTGCGAAGCAGTCGTTTGGCAGATTTGACAGCTGCCTCTACCTTGCCATTGGCTTTGCTGTTGTAGGGGGATGTAACACTATGCTCAATGTCCCAGGTCTTTGTCATTCTCTTGAATTCTGCAGCTGTAAATTGAGCGCCATTGTCACTTACGAGCTGACATGGACTGCCATGTCTGGCAAAATGAGCCTTGAGTTTCTTCACCACAGTCTCAGCATCTACACGGTGCAGCTTGTCCAGTTCCCAATAGCCACTATAGTAATCCACTGTCACCAGGTAGTCTGTCTGGTTCAGGGAGAATAGATCAACAGCTACTTTCTCCCACGGCCTCTGTGGCACTTCATGGGACATGAGGGTCTCTTTGCCATGCGAGATTTCAAACAGCCTACAGGGCTCGCAGGTTGAAATCCAGTGTGTGAGTTCAGAGTTCATGCCAGGCCAATACACACTTTCCCGTGCCCTCCTGAGACAGCCTTCAACACCAGCATGGGATGCATGTATGTCTCTCTTTACTTCGGCCCTAAGTCCCTGGGGTACAACAAGGCGCTCACCTTTGAAAACGAGCCCATCATAAATGCTAAGCTCATCTCTCATGCTGTAGTAGGGGACCAGTTGGGAAGGAACGTTGGGCTTGTCCTCAGGCCAGCCTTTCAGTATGGTGCTCTTCAGGGCTTGTAAGGTGTCGTCTTGTTCAGTCTCCACTCGAAACTTCTGTAACTTCCCTTGTCCAATGGGCAGGAATTGGACGGCATTGACAACTTCAAATTCATTACAGGTTTCTTGGCCATCAGTTGGTAGGTATGATCGGCTCATCATGTCTGCCAAGTGCTGTGTGTGACCCGGAGAATACTGCACTTCTATGTCATAGGCCAGACTTCTGAGCAACATGCCTTGTAGACGTTTCGGTGCCCTGTCAAGCGGTTTTTTGGTGATGGCTTCAAGTGGCTTGTGGTCCGATCTGACAACTACCCGGCGACCAAAGGCAAAGTGGTGCCACTTCTCCAGTGCAAAGACAATAGCAAGCATCTCCTTTTCTATGGTGGCATAACGGGTCTCAGGATCTGTAAGTGCTCTGCTAGCGTATGCCAGTGGTCAACCTTCTTGCATAAGTGCGGCACCAATTCCCAGGCTGCTGGCATCACACTGTATAACAAGCTCTTTGTCAGGACTGTAGTAGGCAAGGATTGGAGCCTGGGTGACTAGTTGTTTCACTTCATTGAAAGCTTTGTCTTCAGCATCGCCCCGGTACCATTCGACTCCCTTTTGTGTAAGTCTTCTGAGTGGTTCCATTACTTGGGAAAGCTTTGGAAGGAATTTTGCAAGATAATTAACAGTTCCGTTAAGTCTTTCAATGTCCTCCTTGGTCTTTGGTGTTTGCAGCTTTAGGATAGCTTCTACCTTACTTGGATCTGGTTTCAGACCCTCTGTAGTGAGTTGGTGCCCCATGAAATCCAGTTGTTTCACTCTCAGGGTCACTTTCTCCTTGTTGAGGCGGATGGATTTCTCTTCGCAGCGCTGGAAGAGTGATGTGAGGTTTCTGTCATGGTCCTGCGTGGCATCCTCAATGGTGTCTCCAACACCATAGATCAATATGTCATCAGCTATACAGGCAACACCCACCAGTCCTTCCAGGGCTTGATGGAGTCGTTTTTGGAAGATCTCAGAGCTAACAGAGAGTCCAAAGGGAAGACGTCTCCACCTGTACCTCCCGAATGGGGTAGAGAAAGTGGTAAGCAGACTGGACTCTTCTTCCAAGGTACAGTGCCAATAACCATGACTCAGATCAACTTTGCTGAAAACTTTCGCCTTCGCAAGGTCAGGGAGGATGTCATCCAGTACAGGAAGCTGGTAGTGTTCCCGCTTTAACGCGAGGTTAAGGGATCGTGGATCTATGCAGATCCGAAGACTTCCATCCTTTTTGGTTGCAATTGCCATCTGATTTACCCAGTCGGTGGGTTCGTCTACGGGAACGAGAACTCCTACCCCGACCAGTCTGTCAAGCTCCTGCTTAACCTGGTCTCGCAGCTCAACAGGCAGCCTTTTCGGTGGACGAAGTACCGGCTCTGCATCGGGCTTGATGGTCAGACGTACAGAGCCAGATAAGGTGCCAATGTCGCCATTGAATACATCAGGAAAAGCTTTTAAGACGTCTTGCTGGCCTTCAACTACTCCATTAACACTTTCAAACTTATCATAGTTGACTGTGATCAGCTTCATCTTCTCAGCTGCCTTGCGACTCAGCAGTGGGGTTAGTTCAGCTTCAACAACAACAAACTTCACCATGTACTTCTTGGAGGTTTTGGGGTTCTCTAGGAGGAGTTTACAGGTATCAAGTGCTTTCATTTTTGCTTTGTTCCACATTTCGAGGGAAATGTTGGATGGCTGAATTTCACTGTTGCCTATGCAATTTCTGGGAATGATGCTGACAGTAGCTCCACAGTCTATTTGCAGTTTGACTGGGCTGGAGTTAATGTTCATTTCACAATAGATTGGCTTATCCTTCCTAGATGCAACACCATTGACAAAAGCATTAAGGGTCTTTACAGAGGCCACATCCGAGTCGGAGTCAGAGGAGTCACAGTCCTGATTCACTAGGTGCACCTTTCCTTTCGTCTCACAGACCACAGAGCCCTTCCAGTGATTCATTTTCCGGCATGCATTGCACCGTTTACCCCATGCAGGACACAATTCTTTTTTCAGAACATGAGTCTGCAAGCAGAATTTGCACTTGAGCTTTCGTGACTGCGTGGTTTTCCTGTCAGATGATGGTTCAGGGGGGTCACTCCGTTTGCCATTCGCTCTACGTGATTGGTTTACCCAGTGGACTTCCTCAACTTTTTCACTCGCACCAATTGCCTGCAGTTGAGTTGTGGCACTTTCAGATGTGCGGCAAATATCAATACATCTCGTTAAATCCAGCTTTCGTTCTTGAAGGAGCCTTTTTCTGGCATCGCCATTTCTGATGCCGAGAACAATACGGTCTCGAAGAATAGAATCAGTCATTCGAGGGCAAGTGCAAAAGTTACATGTTTCAGCCATGTTTCGTAGTGCGATCAGGTATGCATTGAAGCTTTCGCTGACTTCTTGATTTCTTTGGTTGAACTTGAAGCGTTCATACGTCTCGTTGACTTCACCTGTGAAGTACTCGTCAAACTTGGCTATTATGGTGTCGACCTTTTCGGGGTCTTCGCCGGTGTTGTACCGAAAGGCGTTGAAGATCTCCAATGCACCTTGACCGATGGTACAGAGAAAAAGGGCTTTTTGATATTGAGCATCTTGGCTGGTAATCTTCGCTACAACCGCGTAGTTAATCCAGGTTTGTTTCCATAATTTCCACTTTTTCAGCGAACAGTCCGCAAGGTTGAGTGGAGCAGGAGGTTTTACATGTGGTAATGGCGGGCGATTCGGTTGAGCAGCGCTCAAGGTTTGTGCAGAAACGGCGTCAGCTTCAACTCCGGTTGCAGGCATGACTTGCAGCGGTTCTGAGCAGATTCTCAACCACTGCCACCATGTATCAATCAGCTAAACTCAAGAAAGACGGGACAACAGAAGTCCGGCAAGAAAACACAAGCACAGGCTTTATTTCAAGTGAAGTCCACATGGAACTGACGCCATCTAACATACGGGAACTAAATGACGTAACGATGTAACGATATGTCACGCAACATGTCACACATGCAAGGATCGCGCTCGCGGGGCTTCACACCTTCCGAAAACGTCTGAAAACGACTGTTTTGCGGTCTATGATCATGTTATGTATATAAGAAAAATGCAACAAAAAATAGGGGTCACCAAGCTCATTCTTGCACAACATGGATGGCCTTTATAGCAACTTTGCAACCAACAAAGTTGTCATTACTTAACCTTAGTTATCAGAAAGGGACACTAGAAATTCTAAGAAAAGCACTTATTGGATTAATTTATTAGGGATTAAACAAACTATACCCTGAACTTACATTTTAAACCATGTTAGTTAAAGAGGAGTTACAATTGTACTACAAACTTAAGAATTTTTTGAGTGTGCACATACATGCACCTAGCACTACCTAAAGACATGTTCTTTACAGCATTGAAATCAAAATATTTTTAGGCAGAATTTTAAACTCTTCTTCAAATCGAGATATATTGTAGATAACCTTGTGTAATTTAAATTCATGAATTAAAAGGTGGGAGTCACCATGCTCTTTAAGAGAAAACGGGCATTTATTTTGCTGTCAAGCTCAGTTTGAGGGCAATCTCCTACGTTTTGTATGTGCACGCACTCATGTGCACATGCTAATGATGCAAAAATCGTGTGCAGTGGGGATGCACAATGCAATACTGAGGAATCACCTCAAGGGTATGGCACAGGGCAAATTGACTGGCTGTGATGGGTTGCCCATCTGGGGGAAAGTTTTCCTCACAAAGAAGTTCAGTTTAAAAAGTTTTGCCTGCCTGTGAAAACCCATAATATTGCCTTCCTGCTGAAAACCTTAATGAAACCCCTGCTGTTCCTTTTAAGAAGTCTATAGTCAGTAAGCCATATCATTCTGTCCACTCTGAACGCGCGTTTGCATACCCGTGGGTTATTCAGTGGCTTAATGAGATGGATTATAATGAAACTATTTACTTTAAAACACGAGAACAATGTGGACTCCAAAGCTTAATGAATGCAGCACAAATATTGCCCCCGTGTAGGTTATCTGAATGACTGCTGTGAAAATAACTTCAATACATGTAAGCTTATATGTTCCTAGTTAAACTTACGTCTTGCTTAACCGCCCAATTGAAATTCCTCATTCTCCTGTTTATTAATTGTTTTAACCTGTTGCTAGAACTCTGCAGTAATTTTTTATCTCAATTGAGGCCAGCTTGCAATAAAATAGTTTCAAAGAAACGACATATAAGATCCATCAATTGCGAATATCGACTCTTTTTGCCTTTAAAGAAAGGGAACATAACAAATACACATTTCTTGAAATAATGCGACTTTCTTTGACGACCAAAATATCGTCGACTGAATTTCGCTCGCTGGAGTTGGTAGTGAGCTAATGGTTACACTCATTTAAATTTATCAATTCAAACTTTACTGAGTTTTTGGTTAATACATTTGACCTAACAGTGCAAGGTTGATTCAATCCTCCTGTGAAGCTCACTAACCATGACGTTTGTGAACGTAAACAGAAGCTTTTTTAGTTTAATAAGACACCACTACAAAGTATTTTGAAGTGTTTAAACACGTTTCCTTTTTCAATAAACGAAGGGGGCCATTCTAATGTTTTAAACAGAACATTTGTGAATTCCTTTCGTCTTAAGTATTCAACGCATTTGTAAGCACACGCAAGCTAAGCGATCGACTTTGCTCAAAAGTAAACAGTCTTAGGACTACTAGTTCACGCTAAAATACCTGGGTTTAGCAACTGCTTGGATTACAATCAAGCCAGTACCAACCTTTTCTTCAGATATTGTAAGCACCAGTCGATGCATTCTCCTTCTACTTCGGAGACAGAAATCGATAGCGCCATTACTCTAAACGGTAAAGGTTCATCTCCACCAAAAGCGTTGGGACGAACCGCCACAAAATGGCGCAAGAATTCAACAGTCTCCCGCTTTTCCTCCTCTGTGAACTGGACACTCATGGCAAACTTAGATTCATAACCTTGGAACACAAATGGCAAAGAACGTCATAAAATTCATCTGGCATTATCGTAGCACACAAAAATCCATCCGTGTACTCCTGTGTATACTCTGACCTACCGTCACGATAGGTGTATTGAAAGGCGCATTCGAAAAGGATTATGGGTCACGTATATATCAAGTTAACGGTCACGGCCACCGTCACGGAACACTGCACAAGTACAACATCTAAGCAACGAGACCCTATTTTTCCGCGCATCATGGATATCATACTATTTTCCCCTGACATTAGTCACGGTACAATTGAACTGAAATATTCACTTAGTTTTGATGCCTCACGTAAAATACAGTGAAACCTCTATTAAAAATGGGTCCGCAATGCGTACTTGTGAACTTGTGCTTAGTTTTATTCCATTCGGTTGGAATTTGTTAAGGTGGCTCTAAAAAGTTTTTTTGGCGCGCGAAGCATGGGTACGAATGGCGCGAGCGCGCGAGTATTTAAAAGAAAAGAAAAAAACAAAAATAAACATGGCGGCGAGACCTTTATCGCGAGTCGCGTTCCACTTACCGCTATCCTTTTTGTCCCGAACAAGTGTTCATCAAAAAACGCCTAGAAATTTGTTTAAACTTGCACTTCTTTCGTCTTCTCCTGACGTGGTTAAACTGAGAAGCCAATTCGCAGCACTTATCGCGCCGACATCGGAGAGAGAAGACGGTCGTGATCGCACGCGAGGGAAGTCACAGAGTGGTCACAGTGTACTTCTTATGGTTGGAGGCTTCGCTTTGAGTTCCCTGGGCGATGAAACACCGAAAACAGCTGGAGTGTCTGCAAAGGCGCAACTGACACCGGAAACACAACCACCATCGCGTGACAAGAAGGGTCGGTTCTCACGAAAGAAACCCACTCAAAGTGAAAACATGGACGACAGGACTCGTGGGATAAAGGAGTGGAGGGCAAAGAGGAAATTACAGTTTCAAGGAATAGTCGAAGATTGGTCCCCACCGAAGAAAAGAGAAACCCGTTTAAGTCAGGTGTGGTTTAAATCTTGTTTTCGCTATACGTGGCACCAAGCGATTCCCTAAAAGTTTTAAGACAAGTGCTTCATCAAGGCTTTCTTTGCTCTAAGATAGTTCTCAATTTGAACTTTTGTATTATACCACAGGTAGTTCATAGCAAATTGTCAACATGATTATACCTGAACATTTTGACATTTCATTTTAAAATTCCAACAAATTTTTTGTTACAGTTACAACCTAATAATTACCATTAAAACGTATAAGTTTTTAATTTTTATCAGAAACAAACAAAGAAGGAAAATTGCATTCCACGCGGAAGTAGAATTATGGACTTGGATGTATTGAGAAGTTCATTGAAATGTTGTCAGCATTGTAAAGCAGGTGAGAAGAACCATTTTTCAGCCCAAGGAAAAAGAAAAGTCAAAATGAATTCTTAGTTTTATAGCAAGTACACACAGCTCTAAGGCTATAAAATTAACAGGTTTCCAAAAAAAAAAATGAGATTGATTATAAATGAATATCTTCAATACATTACAAAACGTCTCATATGCAATCAGCCATAAAAAGCCCGGGGTTTGCCCTTAAATTTTTGGGCAAGTTCTGAAACCCTTACCCTCAAAATTACCCTATAACAAGCGTTACACAATTGTTTGTCTATTGTTGGCAACAAAAATGTTTTTGGTAAATTTGGAACAAACAAGCAGTTGTAAATTTTCCACAGACCACAAATTGCATTCACTGCATTTCAAAATGTTGTTAGTTTTTGCAAAAATTTACTTGTGCTCATTTATTCCAAATTAAAGGAGAAAACACTGCCAGAATAAAGTATCAGATCTTCCTGAGTATCAATATATTCACTTTATTTTCAGCCAATTTGTCATTGTGGAACATAACAGCAGAAAAAAGTGTGGGTTAGCCTCAGTGTTCTCAGTTACCTGTGCAGTGTGTGGTACAGAGAATGTTGTCAAGACCTCCAGTGAACACAGGAGCGGTCAAAGAGGTCCACTCAGTCAGGATGTTAATTCAAGAGCTGTTCTTGGGTGTCTACATACAGGAATCGGTGAAACCCACCTAAATAATTTACTGTGTACATTAAATATTCCCTCTATGAATCCAGTAATTTTCAAGAGTAGAGAAAACGAGATTGGGCATGCAGTAGAGCAACTAACAAAGAAAAGTTGCAAAACTGCAATGTCAGAAGAAAGAAGTGCTGCCATCAAAAAGGGTGTAAAAGCAGATGACCAAGGCTGCATCAATATCCCCTACTCATATTACATGGGTTGGCAAAAACGGGGAAAGGGGCATAACTCGTCAACTGGTCATGCTGCAGTCATGGGTTTAACTTATGGGAAGGTTATGGATTATACTACGAGAACAAAATCCTGCAGGGTTTGCACAAATGCTAAAAAAACTGGAAAACAAGCCAAGCAACACAATTGTCGACTCAATCATACAGCATCATCAAAAGCAATGGAGCCTATGGCAGCAGTCCATTTGTTTACTGAAAGCCTAAATTCTAATGTCAAACTATCTGTTTATGTCAGGGATGAAGACTCCACAACAGCTACACTTATAAAAGAGAAGGTCCCTTATCCTTTAGAAAAGTGGACAGACATTGTGCATGCCAAAAGATCCCTTACTACAAGGCTGTATAATCTAAGCCAACGTGGGAAATTCTTCAACTCTCTCACAGAAAGTTATCAACTACTTCGTCAAATGTTTTACTTATAGCGTGTCTCAAAATAAGGGAAATCCATCAGCCCTTCAAAAATCCTTAAAAAGCATTCTACCACATTAGTTTGGAAACCACAAAAATTGCAATGAATCATGGTGTGGTGCCAGGAAAGACCCTATTACCTATAAACACTCTGACTTACCCTATGGCAAAGATCTCTATGGCGACAACTGTTTCAAGTTCCGTTTAATCAACCACTCAATAGCTAACAGCACAGTAAGACACGAGGATGAAACTCGATACTAGTCTAGTTGAACATTGATAGTAATCACATGCATATTGTAACAACAACTTAAAGAAAGCTTTGGAGAGAATTTTTGATGAATATTGTACTGACATAGTAGTTGCAAAGTTATCACCTGGGTCAAATGCGCAGAGAAATGATGCCCTAAACAGTGTTATAGGCTCAAAAAATCCCAAGACATCTCGCAAGTAAACCTTGGATATCAGTACATTAGCCAAACACTTGAGCGCCTCAACATTGAACCTGGTATACACTGTATCAGCTACATTAAAAGGATGGATCACAAGGCTACCCAAGACAAACTAAGAAAAAACAGCATTAATTTCAAACGCTGAAGAGCTCAACTACATAAGCAGAAGTTAAATCTTGATGGTAAAAAACAAGCTAAGGAAGGAAACACATACCAAAGTGGAATAGGACTTACCCTGAATCCAAACAATTCTACCAAACTGATCCAAGAATTCGACATCATCAATTTAAAAATTTCAAGTGAGGAGCTGAAAAACCTTGAAACATGCATTCCTGAATTAACGATGAGACCAGTGGTGGAGAAATTTCTCTATGACAGAAACACTGTTAACAATTTCATCATTTACGATATTGAAACAAACACGTCTGGAAAAACCGCAGAAATATGCCAACTTTCAGCAGTTGATCAATCAAGTTTGCACTGTTTCAACAACTACATATTACCTTTGAGGGATGTAGATATTCATGCTACAAGGGTAAATGGTTTAAGTGTCCGAACAGTCAGAGACGTCAGGACCCTGTTCAAAGACAATCAACCAGTTGAAACTGTGTCACTTGGAAAGTCACTCGAAAATTTTCTAAGCTAATTGGAGAAAACTGTCAGGCGTATGAAAAGCGATAATAATATTTATACTGTTTTAATCGGGCACAACTCTCAGGTTTTCGATAATCCAACTCTTCTTCGTCAAGGTGGACATCAACTTTGTGAAAAACTTTCCTGTCTTAACGTTTTCTTTTCTGACACTCTCCCTGTGATGAAGAACTTGGTCAAACGTAAACATCCCTCTCTGGTCTTACCGGATGGTTCCACAGTTGAATGTCAGACAACTCGCCCCCTGGACAATTCACCCCAGACAACTCGCCCGCGATCTTCAGACAACTTGCCCCCGATCTTCAGACAACTGGCCCCCAATGTGAAAACACCTATGTTACGTTGGACAAATATATTTTATGCTTGTAAGGTAATAATTTCTTGAAAGAAGAAGAAAGTATGTTTTTTAAAGTACATTAGGAGACCAAGACTTACGTTTGTAGCCTTCGATTGTAACAATCACGTAAACACATGAACGTGACCATTTTGTAATCCAGCCACAACATTTGAAGTAATTGAAGTGAAACAGATCTAACTGTTTATGTTTTTTTGGTTTGAAGCATTCTGGAAGGAAGGTTGAGGTTGGAGAAACAAATGACGTGAATATGTAAATACACTGCCATCTTGGTTATAGCATGTGTTCAAGCGTATTATGATGTAATCAATGAATATTTCTTTTGAATGCTGGATACTCATTCCATAACTGAGAATTCTAAGAATTCGTTCATTTATTCTTAAACACAAATAAACATGGACAAATTGCTTAACTTATGTTTTGATGATACCAAATTACATGTAAACTTAACTCGATATCTCTATTATTCCTTATGCTACAATAATTATTACAGACTAGGTCAGGTTTCAATGGTTACTCATGCATTGATAACAATAAATCACATGCAACATAACTTGATATCTCGATAATTTCTTGTGTTCAGTTCCTTGTGCTACAATAATTATTACACACTAGGTCACGAAGCTGGATTCTCAATGGATTCTCAAAACACTAAATCAACTTATGCATTGACAATACTAATTCACATGCAAACTTAACTTGATATCTCGATAATTTCTTGTGTTCAATTAATTATGCTACAATAATTATTACAGACTAAGTCAAGAAGCTGGATCCTCAATGGATTCTCAAAACACTCAATCAACTTATGCATTGGTAATACTAAATTACATGTAAACTTAACTTGATATCTTGTGACAATTGATTCTCAAAATACTAAATTAACTTGAAAGTGCAATTCAAGTGGTACTACAAAACAGATTTTTAACTTAAAACGGATTCACTAAATGCGAACAGGCTTCTAGTAGTTGTTTACTGTTCTTCTCACCTTCTTCGTACTACTGCCATAAGCTAAACAGCTTCTTCTGCATTTTCTTGTACATTGTGCATTGATGTCTTCGCAGTCTTCTCTCTGACACGAGTCTGATCTGAAGCGACACCAGATCTGCTTCCTTGTGCAGGAGTTGTATTAGGACGTACAGTGGCATGTTGGACTTGCCCTTGGCGCGTCGATTCAGGCTGTTATGCCATCCCTCTAGGTCATTGTTGGTTCTCACTGTTTCCATGTACACGCTCCAGGTGGCCGGTGGGAAAGTGTGACTGGTAACCTAGTTGTCTGCTACATAGCTGGCGAATTTCTTCAAACCTTCTGTTGTTGCTTGTTGCTGTATCTCATTAAATCTTCTCTGGATCTTGTCTGTCGGTAGGAATGGAAGAGCCATCAGCTTTCTGATGTACTCGTGGGTGCCACGGTCTTGCGTGTAGGCCTCCTGCAGTCCAAGCTCTTGTACCTAGTAGAAATGGAAAGTATGTTAGATATACTGCATTTGAACACAATTCACAGTTTACCAGTTCATACTTGGCACAATTGATAGTGTCATGACATTGAAAAAATGCAATAAAAAGACGACACGACGACGATGTCAAAGCAAATACGCCATGTTTCTAAATGACACCATAAATTATGCGCAGCAAGTATGCGCCATACAATTATAAGGAAACACCTTAAATTCTTGTATTAACTTTCAGAATATATTTTAATTGATCATTGTACTAACCTTCCTCCACAGGGCCTGTGTCCAATGGAAGGAGCACCCCATCAGCTCAGTGTCCAGCAGGTCCTGGCAGACCGCACTCCACATCGCCTTTTCAAAATCTAGGGTTACCTTCTTCACTCTTGGCTGGTAAGGCAGGATTGACAAAAGTGCCTCTAGGACTGATTTGTAGTTTCGCTTCTTCCTTCCCGACATGATAACAAAAATGAGAGGTACTTGTTTCACATGGTCATCGTTCTTAACAAAGGCATTCACGGTCCACAATTGTGAAAACGGGTGACGACAAAGTTTAAACGTTGCATCCACATACCAGCTCTTCGATTTGCTACGAACTTACAACTGCCGGTCTGATGCGAATATCAAATGACGGCGTCCATGTATCTGAAACATAAAGCGAATTTATTTGGCCCCACACACAAAACGTTTAAAATTTCAGCCTCGGTGTGAATTTAGAACCCCTACAAATAGCGAATCCTCTTCTCGAAAAGGAGGGAAACGATTGAAAATGAAACGTGAGGTATGTAAGCTATTTAAAAAATTTGGTAGTTAATTTTAGAATGCACTTTAATAAGAAAGTTCATTCTTTTCATAGCCCATGTAAACAGTTTCCAAGAGATGAACATTCTATCACACAGTCTTGTTAGTCTTTTCTTTGCGAAAAAATTGTGATGCATGTTTAATTTTCGGCTATCTTACCCTAACATCTTTGCGAAAGAAGTTATCAGGGATGTGCTGTCTCCAATTCAAATTCCAAGTCTTTAGGATCTTGTAGGCGCAATTGCTCACGGAAATCGGCAGGTATATTTTGCAGGGTGCAGGGTGCAGGGTGCAGGTTGAAATTTAATTATAACTGGAAAACCGCTGGCACTAAAAATAATTAATAACCTACATACTCGTCAGGGGTTCTTACATAAATTAGTTCGCCTCTCACATAGTGAAGACACGATCGATCCGCGGTAAGTGTCGCGATAAATAGTTATCAATCGACATGCTGAGACCAGTGAAGTCTCTTGAAAACCATCTGGATGGCCGCTCGACAGATGTTTCCATCGATTCCAGATTTGGCTTGGATCTTCCTTCAACAACAGAAGATTGCCATCACAAATGAAGCAAACAAATAAAGAAATGAAATAACATAAGATTTTAACCGACGGAATATACTAGCACAAGCTCAGTGTGCTTTCATTTTTGTACTCACAGGGAAAAAACCAAATTCAGCAGATATTTCAGATGATATTTCAGATGTTTCTTCAAAAACAATAATTCATTGCAGGTTTAAAATCATAGGAATATACTCTCCTCCCATCGCTTCGGCCGGTTTGGCACTTAGGTGGAAGCCGCCTTTCTGAGCGATTGTAAGCAGACTCATGTAACAGTCACGGTAAGTCTACCAGCTGTACGTTTCTTTTAAGTGCCAGCGGTTTTCAAGTTATAATTAAATTTCAACCTGCAACCTGCAAAATATACCTGCCGCACGGAAACGGTTGGCTGTTCACTGTAGGCTGTCTACACGTGGCAGGCTGGGGCAAGGGGCATTGGTTAATTCGCTAAGAAGGATATCGTTTACCACCGCAGAAGCAGGCCTGAAAACGTCCTTCGATGCTTCCTGTTTTATTATTGATTTGATCTTAACAGCAACCGCTGCTCCTACTGGAGCCGCATGGTTATGGTCGTTCTTGCCAAATTCAAACACATTCTGAGATCTCTGAATCACCGTAGCCTTGCAGCGGTTACCCTGAAAACAGTAAGAGAAGATCATGATCAAAAACAAAATTAAAAATGGATAAGTTAATAGTTGTTGAATACATTACATACTTCATGAATTACTGTAGTCTTGTGATTTACCATTTACTCAGCAAAGATATATATCCTCGAGAAGGAGGCGCTAGTTTCGCTTTGGTAAGTACTTAGAGAAATTGTAAACCTCATTGAATGTTCCAAAAGCATGTTTCTTATGTTCACAGGAGTGAACGATTGGGAGTGCTTGTGCTCCTCGCCTAGTAGAACATGTTAGACGTGCCATTGTACCCTTGCCCTCAACAGTTTTTTATGTCTAAGTCATAACCCAGAGGGGGGGGGGGGGGTTCCGGAACCCCTGGAACCTTCCCCTGGCTACGCCCCTGATAACAACTGTTTGTGCGGTAAAATAATCAAGAGTAAATCATGATCAGTATTCACAGTATTGCTAACTTGCACTCTCTGGGCTCTGGTTCAAATAACCAAACAAACAATTTCTTACCATTGGTCGTATGGTGCATTGCCAATCCGTGGCACTGACACGCTGCCTTTTTATGTTATAGCTATATCCCCAGCTGTCAATGAGTTTTTGTTTCCCCCTTTCACTACCACCCTCCACAATTTCGAAGGCAAGCGGTTGGTTGACTGGTTCCACTGGTAATGGCACAGGACCCTCGATGGACGATTCTTCGATAACTGGCTGGGCCGGGGACTGATCTGCATAGTCGGCCAATTCACCGTTCACTGGAGGGTTGGCTGACTGCTCTACGAATAAGTCGGCTGATTCATTGCTCACAGGAGGGTTGGTGGACTGATCTGTGAATAAGTCGGCTGACTCATCTCTCACTGGAGGGTTGAATTCGTCAGATTCTAAGATGCCCGTTGATGTCTCCGTGACTCTGGTGCTTTCTGTGATTGGACACTCTGGACCACAGGACGGACAAAACCAAACAATATCGGCACCTGCCCTCACAGCAGCACGATAGTCTTGTTGAGAAATACCTGTGAGAAAAATACTGTAAACTAAGCAACGATTGCTACAACACCTATCCTGTATCAAAAATCACTAGTGAAATCAGGCACCAGCATTCTTGAGCCGCGAACGTCAGCCGGAATTAAGGTGTTTTCTCATTTTACTTGGCTTGGCGCTAACATGATTGGATTACTAAGTGTCTTTACTCTCACAGAGCCGGCGAATTACTTGAACATTTGAGCACAATCACTATTCGCGCGAAAGTACTTCTTTAGAACATTTTATCGCGCGCACACTAATTCTTTGGCTGACGTTAAAAACAACCACTTAATTTAAACTTGAAACTATACTTGCGATGTTCGGCTGTCATAAAAACAAGTTTAGATGTATGTCACTTACCAGTGCTATGATTCCATTTCAGGCAACCATCGCACTGAACACCTTGCTGCCATTCTCTCACAGGTTCTTTACACAGTATACAATTGTCGCTTATGGAAGCCATAGTTGTTCGCATGTTGTAGTTCTGAGATGATTCTCGGTTGGTGATCAATGATCGAGTGACTGTCTTGTTAGCCTTTCAGCTTTTTATAAACAATCATTTTAAACGTGATTTGTATTTTCATTCATTCACTTGAATAGGTGCTAACTTCTTAATCACAATATAGTGCGCGTGTGTTTTCTGAGAGGTAAATTACGTATTCATGACACTTGTTCACTTTAAGAGGCTCCATACAAAAGTTACTTCGTTCCGTACAGAAGTTACTTCGCTCCATGTAAATTACTGAAATATTGTCGTGAACTTTTTGTTTTGATGCTGGAGTTGGACAACACAGATAGCTGAGGTTAAGGTCGTATTCCGAATTTTCAAATACACAAGTCTTTTAAAGGTCGGCGCGTTGTGCTGAAAAAAAAGTCTCACCTTGAATTAACATAAGTTCACACATTATGCGTGGGTACGTGTGGCGAGAAAACAACAAGACAGTTTTGTGCAACTACACGAGCAATAAATCAAATACACTTTGAATCAATAAAAAGGTTTTGAGGGTAGTTTATTAAACAATGCATGTAAAGCCGTGGATGGTTTTCAAAGTTTTTCAAATATGATCGCTACAAGTGAATTGCAAACATGTCTAGCCTGCGAAACACTTTGCTCCCGGCCCGAGTGGTGTTTCACAAGAAAACATCAGTCAGGCAAATACAATCTTGTTAGCATATCTACACTTTAATAATATCATGGAGCGAACTGAGTTTTGGTTGGGGTGAAGTGATTGGGGGCGAAATGACCATGGGGCGAAGTGACTGGATATTGTGTTAACTAGTGATAATAGCACGGGTGCGTGTTTCCTGAGAGGTAAGCTGTGCTGTGTCTATCCGACAGGTCTGGGTTGATATTCCCTGGGCTCAAATATTGCACATTCAATATGGCGGCTATGTTTACGATCAAAATTGTTTGTTTTTTGCGTCTGGTGTTTGTTCTTTCACAGCGGAATACTCCAAAACATAAAACATAAACAGTTAGATCTGATTCACTTCAATTACATCAAACGTTGTGGCTGGATTACGAAATGGTCACGTTCATGTGTTTACGCGATCGTTACAATCGAAGGCTACAAACGTAAGTCTTGGTCTTGTAATGTACTTTAAAAAACAAACTTTCTTCTTCTTTCAAGAAATTATTACCTTATGAACATAAAAATATATTTGTCCTACGTAACATAAGTGTTTTCATATTGGGAGCCAGTTGTCTAAAGATCGCGGGCGAGTTGTCTGGGGTGAATTGTCCAGGGGGCGAGTTGTCCGGATACCAGTCCGGAATATCCCGATAAATTAGGACATCTGTGATGTCACGAAACTCACGTTTCAACCAATAAGAATGTGTGTTTTGATTGGAGTGTTGTGTTTCACAACAAACCAAGAGATTCAAGATGGCGGACAAAGAGAGTCGCGAATACTTTCCAATGCCATGAATGCGGGCCTTGAGGAGGTATATATCTATCTCGAATTGAGTTAAATAGTCCAAATTATAAAATAAAAGGAAGTCTGTGTTCGCGTTCCATGTCACAGACAATTCTGCCCAGATAACAATTATCCTCGGACCAAAGGAAGCACAACAGGATGCAATGCGGACGACGTTTGACGAGCTGCTGTTATCATTCTTTGGAAAGAGACCGTACAATCGGTAAGCATCTTTACTCTGCATTTTTCTAAGCACAGAAATGATCGATAAGAGAATTGAGGCTTTCCTCTTATCTAGGGATTATCGGGTTGAAATCGACAGCAAGCGCGTGTTCTTATATGCCAGCAAAGATAAATTGTAGATGTCCAAAATGTTATACGTTTTGGCTAAATTGAGGAAATGAAATCATCATTAAAACAGAATTTTCAATAACGCATACGAGTGAGAAATTCTTGTTCTTTTATACAAAATAAACTAAGCTCGAAAAAATGTATCCAAAATTTTAGTGTTGTCAGATGCAGGGATAGCCAAAAATTTTGTTAATATATTCATTGTAAATCTGTAATTTCTCCATTTTGGTATTTATTTCAAATATTTCTTGTATCTATTTGTTACTATGCTAAAAGATATCATGTCTGATTTCCACATTTAAATTATGAAAACTTACATATAATTGCTGACTTTCACAAGTTATTTACCCAAAAATATCAAAATATAATTCCTGGACAGGTTGACAGGGGAGCATTCACAATCCATCCACATGTCCGAAGGTTTTATTATATATTTATTTAAAGTATACAAAACAAATTCAGTCTTGAAAGTGAAATCCATTTTATTTTATTCACTCTTTAGGTACTCTCAACCTTGAATTTGCCTCTTAGCAGAATGCAGGACCTGAAACAAATCACAAGCACTTAGAAGATTATTACATTGCTTACAGATGTCAATATTATTACAAATGTATTTTTCGTTTTAACATATGAATTTATTTTGAATGTAGTTACCACATTAGTCTCACTAAATAAGAGATTGCCCTCAAGTGGTCTGATAACTCTTATGTTTTCTATTTTTATTACATATTCTTAACCAAACTGATATGTTTCCTGTTCACAACCAATTAATGTTTTGCATTAGTTTCACAATTAGTAATGTTCAACACTCGACACTACATTCTAAACTCTCGTACCTTTTCAGTCTTTGCGTTCATAAAAATTATTTTGCAAAAACATTACTTTCTGGTACATTCAAGCTTCATGGGGAGGTGAAAAGAATCATCATCTACTAGGAACAGCTGCAGTGTGTATAGTTTTTGAAAAATGCCAAAACAAAGAGTACAATACCCCCTACAAACCTTAACTTACGTGTTTGCATGGCCCTCAACCTATGGTAAATGAGCACAAACAATCTCTCTACCCTTTGTGCCATTCCTTGGGATACTGATAGCATCCATTTACAGGGAATCACTGCACTACCCCTGGCCTGTCTGTTTCGCTGCCACTTCTGTGCTGTAGGTGGTTTTCAACAGGCTGCTGGCTCTCCAGTGATAAAACTGGGGTGCACATTCGGTGAATCCACCAAAACAGAGACCTCCCAAATTTGTTTAATTTCGTCCGCGTACTTAGCGACGTCTTATTTCCTCTCTTTTCCCTATGTTTTTTCCCCAAAAATTCGGCAAAGTACCTCGAGCAGTCGAGTATGCCCTCCCATGTACTTAAGAGAGAGAAATTGAAAACAACTGTCATAAAAATGAAGGAACGATGCATTACTCAAGCCTTATAACAACAGCGGTTCAGGTACACTTGTAACGCCTCAAATTCAAAGAGAGTTTACAAAATATCGACGTTGTTTACAACCGTGTAATTTGGCATGATGAAACTTTAACAATACTAGAACCAGTAAAAAATATACACAGCTCAATGAAAAATACGTGAACACTAGAAAATAACGCGTACACTTTACTAACCTTAATATTTGGCCACAAAATCGCGTCTATATCGTCGCCTGACATCAAAAAAACTCAATGATTAGAAGACAGTCAACGTTCTCCCACTACCAAAATGGCCGCTTATTCTCCTTCTCAACGTTTGGTCGCAAAAAGTCCTGGATAATGCTGGCCAGACTCTATGCGAGACTGGAAACAACATATTTTCTTGGTCCGCACAAAAGGTCCGCCATTTTCCCTGCTAACAATAGCTTCATGACGTCATGACTGTCCTAATTTATCGGGATATTCCGGACTGGATACCCCACAGTTAAATTAAATCAACAATCCATTTATCAGACACTTTTCCATAAACCTTTCCCCGCACACGATTCAATGGAGGATGTTAGAGCTTTAAGAAGAATAGTCTTTGACTCCCGTTTGAACATTTCAGAGGACATGTTGACAGAGAACATGTCGACAACACAGTACGCAGAAAACGACATGAAATACCTTGATCGTCGCCACGAACTCCTGCAGACGTCCCGAGGAACTCTTTATCATCCAACAAACGCGGAATTCCCCATCAAGCAACAGATTGCTGAAAAAATAGCCGGAAGTGGCATTTCATATCGAGACCTTAAGAATGTTTTCGAGAAGTTCGGGGCAAAAGGGCTTGTTAGCGTATTGTCTCTACCTCCATCTTCAGCAACTAGCAAGGCCCGCGAGTGACAAAAACGACCGGGTGTCTGGAAAACCCGAATAGCGAATAGCGAATAGTCGAGTCGCGAATAGCGAACAGCGAATAGTCCCGATTAGTGCGTATAGTCTCGAATAGTGCGAACAGTGGCGAACAGTCGCGAAAAGTGACGAATAGTGACGAATAGTCGTCAATATAGTCACCGCTTTAGATCTAATATCCTGCGTTAATTAATTATCCAAATAAGCAACAGAATTTCAGTGAATTTATTACCTTTTCTTCTCCGGACTCAGGCTAGTAGGCTGTCCATCGCCGACATTAAGAAAACTGAAAACACAAGGATAACCTAATAAAGACGTATTTACGCTTTTGCAGCGGTTAAAACAGAAGAAATTACGTTTAGAAACACCTTTTGTCCTGATAAGCGTCTGTGCTTTTTAGCGGGAAAATCCCATCCTACGTCGGCAGGTTTCTTTCACAGGTCACCAAAAAATATGCCAAAACGTCATAAAACAGATGCATACAAGTGCGTCCCAAGTTCTTTTCTGCAAAAAAAAACAAAAAAAAAAAAACACAAAACGCGTAGGGGAAATCAGTTGTAGCACTGAAATAAAAAACAATTCATCCAAAGAAAGCCAAGACTTACTTCTGTTGAAAACATAAATTGTTTGTAGCCTTTCAATATAATATGAAAACGAAAGAGGCTTACACTGATCCGTGAATTATGCATTTACTTACGCGTGATTTGTGAACCAACGACTTTTGCGGGAATAATTGTCCACTTTTTTTGGAGATTTTAGCGTCATTAGAGCTCGTAAACTACACTAAACTAGATGAGACGCGACTGAGAACTAACCACGGCGACAGTGAACCAGGAGAACCAAGAATCTAGTCTGTCACGATGTGTCACACATGCACACGGCATTTCGATGCATCAAAATGAAGGGTTCTGTATGTTTTGCGAAACGTGGATGGAATTTGTATTTTTATGTGACGCATGATTTAGCCTTTGCATTTTTACGTGGAAAGTGATTTTTTCTGTTAACGTGAAGCTGTTTTCGAATTTTTTGTGATGCATGAAAAGGCCAATTACTTATGCGTGAAATTGTTTTCAGAGTAGGTATAGGGGACCCTCTTGTTTCTGTTTAGTACATACTCGTTGTAAAGATTTCCAAAAAAAAATATATAGAAATAAAACAGTTCAATTTGCTATCATAATGAATTATCTTATTACGGTAAAATATATTAACACTACATGTCTGAAAGCTACATTTCAACCCATTTCGTACATATACCACCCCTAGAACCTTTTTCATTAAAATTATAGAGTAAAACATTTTTAGTGTTTTGATTGTGACCTGTGACCTGTGACCTGTGACCTGTGACCTGTGACCTGTGACCTGTGAAAGAAACCTGCCGATCCTACGTTGTTGCAAGCTCGACTGCGAGATACTGGGTACCCTATTTGCCATTATTTGCCACTATTTGCCACTATTCGTCACTATTCGAGACTGTTCGCCACTATTCTCACTATTCGTACTATTCGCTATTCGCTATTCGGGACTATTCGCTGTTCGCTATTCGCGACTATTCGCTATTCGCCATTCGGGTTTTCCAGACACCCAAAACAACCCGTATTCTTGCCAAGATCGTTGAGCATTTCAAAGCAGCGGAGGAAACCACAAGTTAAAACGCATTTGCATAAGTATTACAACACTTAGGTATACTTTTCGCCGTAGTGGGGAAAAATAAGCTTCTGCTTCTCGACTAATTTTCAACTAGCATGTGTGAAGAAAGCGTAACATGAGAATACGCATTACCGTAACTTGAAGAATTTCTATTTTGATGACGTCACGAAAAACAAGGGTCTTTGAGTGATCTAAAACGCATATTAAGCGCGTTCCAGACGGTGAATTTTTTTGAAAACTGGCACATGGATAGGATTTTTCTTTTTCTCGCTGTTGAGAAAAAATCAACAAATTTTATACATACATTAATCCAATACGCGTCAAAAACGAAAATTGCGAATTCCTCCGAAAATTATGTGCAGATTTTCTTGTAGCTTTGTCAGTCGAAACTCCTTGTATGTTTACTCTGTTTCTCCCAAAACAACGAAAATTGAACGTGTAGAAACCTAGAAACACTGTCTAGAAGTCAGGTAGGTTAAAAAAAACAACCAAGCATTTCTATCAGTAGTTGTCATAGCAACAACATTTAGGTTCTGAAAGTGTCCTCCATACGTAGTTTAAGGGTGTAGGTTTTTTATTATTGACCTTCTACCGAGTGCTATGTTGTACACATTTGCCAAGGGAGAAATTACTTATGCATAGGTAATATCCAAAGCTTTGTGAAATACTATATAGAGCCACCCTAAAAGTCAGGTTTTGGGAGTTTAATTGCTATAAGTGAGAAGGCAATCACTGCAAAGATAAGGGAATTATTTTGAAACTGGAGACATTATATTCATGGCTGAAAACTAGTGGCCCCTTGGTTGCATCCTCAAAGTAAAACCAAGCAAGAGAGATGGGCCTGTGATCGGGTTGTCGCATTTACAAAGCGGTAGACAAGGTGATATCTGAAATGTAAACTGCCTTTGATTCTAGTCAAATCCCTTCTAAACGGCTCAAACAGACCCAGAAACACAGGTAAATAACAGTGCATTTATTTTGTAAATAATTATGTTATTGCTGATACAGTGTTCGGGTCCCCCTGTAGCCCCTTCCGATTATGCTAGCATTTTTTTTTAGCATCATCATTCGAGCAAGATTTTTAAGCTCTAGTCCCCTTCAAAAGTAATTAAATCAAGTATTTAAATCCAAGCCATCAGAGGGAATCTGCCATTGAAGCTGCCCTAGGTTAAGGTCCTGTTTAAGGACCTTCCCCTTTGAAAATCGTGGGGGTGTTCTTTGAGGCAACACAGGTCCCATTTATATGGTCTCGGGTACCCGAGATAACCCTCCCCCTGAGGCAACTTAATCAAGTGTTTGTATGTGAAAATGTAGCCCCTGTAGGCCGAGTTAAAGTTGACCCTGCATGATTATTCGTAACTCTTATTGAATAATCAAATGTGCAACTATCCCTCTTTGTTTAAGTTTCCCTTAGTCATTTGATCACAGTGGGTTTTGCTGAGTTAATTTTCTCTTCTTTGATACAAATTGCTGCTATAAATCTTAAATCTAGGCATTACGTGACACTCACCATGTCAAGAGTTGTTCCAGTGAGGCGAGCCAAAGTGTTTATGTATACTCAAAGAAAAGTTGTTGGTTACTTTAGCTGCCAAGGTGAGTCAACTTGCCCACCTGAATTGTCTTGCCCCCAAGTCTGGTTCGTCATCCTCGTGTAAACGGTTGGTTGAATTTTGCAAAGAAATAAGTGAAAAGTTAGCTCCGCCAAGGTAACTCGGGGAAAGGGTTGTCTCTGGAACAGAAGAGCCATTCTATTTTATTTCCATCTTCCCTCTTCCTCTTCCAACTGATTATGCAAAATATACTGTCCAAAATCTTTATGGGTACTGATGTTTGAGAGTGTCATCTTTATCACTACTGTGGAATGTACCTCACCATACAGCCACCCCCATTAACACAGCCACCTTGTTATTATGGCCACTCTATTCTGGCTCAAACAAAAGCTCAGTCGGTCATTTTCTTATTTATTAATTATACAGTCAGATTTTTGTGGCCTGTTGGTAACCAGATTAACAGAATTCTGGCACATTGTAGGAGTAATTTATATACAATTTACAGCAAGCAACAGGCATCATTTTGTTAGTGAAGTCCCATGCATATATGTAACTCTTGATTATTTTGAGATTTTATCTTTATTATGTCATCGCGTATCAAGGCAATAATATTTTGATTCCTGCTCCAGCGGGAGGGGAGGCAGGAACTCTCCTCTATGTGCTATATATAGCTATGTGCAGTCCCAAACGGTATGGTTATTCAGCCGTTTTGGTCATAAATACTCTAGGGTAAGGCTTTTGCCCTCTAGTCTTTAATTTGTTATGTTTTTTAGAATAAGCAACCTCAATTTTTATCATTATTGATAAGAACATCAACAAAAGTCCTTCAAAACTTATGTTTAGGGCAACTGTTAAGCAGTCGCAACAGTCATAAATGGGGTACGGAAAATTGCAGATTATGGTCATAAATAGGTTAAGGGTTTAACTTTTGTGAAGAGGGCCGCACTGACCCCCACCCAATTTTTCTGGGATGTACCAAACACATTTTCTTAGCAGTTACTACGGTCTTGCTTTAGTAAATCAAAATAGTACTTGCTGCCAGGTACTTTGTAAAAGTATAACCCCTCCAGAAGCCTTTACAAAGTACATGTAATATCAGGTGCTGACAATTTTGTTTTGCGGCTGATTAAAATTTGGTATTAAATTGTACTGAACTGGTGCAGATTTAATATACATTATATTTTGTCACGCTTAGTTCACTTATATATTTTAAGACTACTCAGTAGCAACTAGTACCTCTTGTATGACCATGCAGTAACAGTGTATTCCAAACAAAAAAAAACTACATGTATATGTATTACTATCCTGTCTGGAAAAGTGTGTAGAGAGAGCACACAGTGCAGTGCCCTACTGTATGTCTTTTGTTAGGTATAATAATCTTAAATTTAGAAGACTCATATTGATCTTTTAGAATTCACAAAAAAGTTGATTTCTTGACAACTGTCCTTTAGCTGCGTCACTTCATAATAAATTAGCAGTTTGGTGTGTTGTAGCATAGAACTTTAATTAATTAAGTTATTGCACTGGTATCACAGAGGTCATGGGTTGGAATCCAGTTCACACCTAATTTTTTTTTCAGGTTATAATTTCACCTTTGCTTAAGTTGTGTATTAAGTTGCAATGATCAATCATGTCTTTATGAGTTGATCAATGTATATATGTCCCACTGACTTATACTTTAACATTTTATCTTAAAGTTTGTTTACTTGTTTTATTGTGTGGTTCTAGAAAATGTCCATACCCACCCCAAGGAGATTATTGGAAATTCCAGGGATGGGGAGGGTCTCAAAGGCCAAACTTTTTAAAGAAAAGTATTAATAAAAATTTGGAATTTCCATAGGGATGGGATGGGAGATCTCTGTTTAATAAATACATAAATAATATGTACAGACCCATTATCTGATGTGAAGACTGTGCAACAAATCCTTGCCAACAAGTTGCCAAGGTGTAGCATCCTTGTTAAAGTACCAAATTAAAGAAGATCAGCATGTTGGATGGGAGAGGGGAATTTTTCAAAATGTCATAAACTAAAAATATATATATTTTCCAAACTCAATCATGTTAGTAGTGTTAGTGTCTATTTATTTATTTATTTATTTATTTATTTATTTATTTATGAATACCTGTAAAGAGATAGTCATACATTCTTGCAAATACTCTGGGAGTCTCCCACATACCATTTAGATCATCCAGGCCCCCAGGAAAGTTATGAAAATTATTGTCCAAGTAAACTACTGAACCATGGGCTCCAGTGGGGACAGTGCTATTACGATGCAATTTGCAGATGTGCTACATAATATGACCGTAACAGTTTTGTTACCATGGCAACAGACTGCATTTCAGACCTTCCCTGATATTCTAGGCTTTTCTGGCCACCTCATGGCCTTGATTAATGTTTTTCAAGCTGAAAATCACTGCGTTATTGAAATTGGGTTAAAGGGGACTGGAAAAGATTGAGTTGCCAATTAGGAAAATATTTTTATAGCCATAATAGTGTGTTGCCTGTAGAACTATAAGGCTACCAAGTTTCAATGATCTCTGCTGTATATATGGTCTGCACTTGATGTAATATTGGGTTTGGTGTATGACATCATCAGTCCTCTCATTTGCATATATTTTACACATTTTAAACTTAAATATCTCCAGAACTAATGCAGATATTTGCAAAAGTAAACAGCATTTGTAATCTGTAGTGGAATTCTATTTGATACTCCTAAAAATTCTGAATCAAGGGATAAAAATTTGATGATAGTAGCATGCCAAATCATTGAGTTGAATTTATGCTGCTGACATTTACATATACTGTAAGGTGTTGAAGAGAATTTTGGAGGAGAATTTGGTGTGTTTATTGAATTGCCAGAGGTTGGTTGGCTGGTTTTGTTATTGCTTTGTCATTATCTTCCAGGTGTTTTTTTTTAAAGCAGAGTGGTTGGTGGCAAAAGCAAAACTGGCAATATTTTCACTTACTTGTGTTTCTAAAGTCATGTTTTTAGGTTTTTGTGGTCAATCTATTAGTAGCTGTACTGTTGTCTCTGAGACATTTTCAAGATAAAAAAATAATTTGTATATAAAATTTGAATTTTTTGGGGGGGTGGGGGGGGTGGGGACCTTTTCAGAATTTCCTTAAAAAGATCACAAGGTACAAGGGAAGGGGCAAAAATAGAATTTTAAGTGTTAAAACATGTTTTCACTATCACTTTGGGCCTCTCTGTGAAGCTGCATAGTATACTTGGGGATCATGTTATACCCATGTTAATTCAAAATACAAATGGAAACTTGCATTGACAATCACTTAATCTCTTGGCACTGTTTTGTTTTTTAATAATTGCCTTTTTTCACAAAACAATAATTTGAACATCTTTGTTTCACAAGCTGGGAAGGGGGAGGGGGGGGGGGTGGAAAGGGGTATTCTACAAAGTTTTAAATGGAAAGGCCTTATCTCAAGGTCCATTACCCCTTACCCTTTTGTATACATTTGTACCATTTTGATAGAAATTATGGCACCTCTTTTGTCAACCTTACATTGCAAAAGGGTAAATGTACCCCTTAAACAAACCTATTTAAGAATACTGCATCCATTTTCTATTCCTTGGAAAGAAGTTAATAAATAATATTATAGAATCTCTTCATTCTGGCTGAGGAGAGTAAATGAGAGCTTTTCAACAACATTTTAGAACCAGAATGGAATCCCTAAATGACAGCTTTTCCTACCCTCTCATACACCTCAACTTGTGAAATCCCTATCATCTTATACCTGAAGCCTGAAAAAGGTACTCATCCTGAGCTGAGCCTCCCCATATAGGTCATTACAGAGAGCCTTCCCACATACACAAGTCAGGAACTCTTGGCAAGTACTGTAAGTAGAAGCTGGCTTTAAGACTGGTCTGAGCCAGCTTCTTCAGTTTTTTAGCACAAACTTGTTGCTCTCCGTCAATTTCTAGTACAAAACCTTTTCTTTGCTGATCTGGTCCAAGTTCACAGACACCAGCATCACTCTCACGACACTGACTCTATCAATGTCACTCACAGTCTGATTCTTCAGTTTCACTGCACCATGCTTCATCATCACTCATCATTGTTAGACTTGAGTTCATTAGCTTGTAAAATTCACCAGCCTGGCAGTGTCACTGTTGCTATTGCCTGTTCCCAGACTTCCTTTTATGGCTAGGTGTGGGGGCATGAAATTTCACCACTGTTTACAAACAATTTGTTTAGATGGTATATTGAAAGAGTGATGAATTACTGAAAATTGTCAGTATTGCTAGTGTTCTCTCATTTCCTTAGGGATTGAAATATCTTGATGTAAGATTACAAAGAGAAAGCACACTGAAACAATGCACAATGTTTTAGTAACCTTTCAAAATGGGTTGCCTATATGACAGGGATTAATAGATGAGGAACTTGGTCTGCAAACAGGGCAAATGAGAGGGTTTGAAGAAATTAAAGGTGCATGCTTGACCTCAGTGGGGGGGTGGTAATTGGAACTTAGCACTGCTGACGTCTAACACTGTTGAAACGGAAAAATAGATTTGATTATAAATGAGAAAAAACTACATGTCCAAATTACTTAATCGTCGTTAAAACTAATCCTCTTGCTTTTTTTAAAGGGGTTCAAGGCCTGCCTGTAATGAAGCGTTTATCGATTAAGGGATTGCTTAGGGAAAACATATCTTGTTTAAGGTTCTTAACCAATCGTAACATTTTATGGCATCAGTTTGAGTCATGAGCAAACACATGAGTTTGTGTTAGTGTCGATCGGCAAGAAAGTTCTGCAAAGCGCGTTATGTGTGTGGGTCTATTCTTGCAGTGATACGATTAACAGCACTCAAGTACTCTCGAGTGTTTGGCAACAGTAAATTTTAAAAAATGTGCTTCTGTTAATAAGGTTCCCCCATGTCTAGAAACCTGTCATTGTGCATTTTTCTTTGTGTGATGCCTACCTAAGAGAATAGGATATTTGAATTGAGTGCACCTTACCTAGAATAGACCATTTCACAGTTGTCTGTTCAGTGACCTGGCCTTTGAATGGCAGCGAGGCTGGAGGTGACCTTGTTTTGATAAAGACCTCACTGTTTTTGTTGTGTAAATCAAGTTGTTCTTATGCTAACTAGTTGGCATTTACATGAGAAAAGCAGAGAGGTCTGTATTAAAGCAAGGTCAACTTCAGCCTCGCTTGCAGTCATAGGCCAGTCAACTAAGTACACAACTATAAAATGGCCTATTCATTATTTCCAGACAAACGATGACTCCTGTGGAATTCAGCGAGGAAGAAGTGGCGACATTTCGTAAAAAAACACGCCTTCCAAAGCAGCGTGTTTTTGAATAAATAATTACACTGTCCTTCAAGCAAACTGATATGACAAGGAAGAAGACAAAATTTTGTTTATCGTGGCCAAATAAAACGTTAAAAATATCCTGCCGATTACAAAATATTGCCATTTTACTTACTGAGAGAACAATTATGCCATATTCAAATTTAATTTTGCCGCTCAGCGCTCTTTTTTACCGGATGTGACATCATTTTTTGTTGGATGATTCAGATACACAAAAAGTGCCAGGCGTCGCGGAGTGTTCTCCCCCGCCCCTGATCTCAACTGACCCGAAAGAAGTCTGGACCTAGCTGGTCAGCGGTTAACTTTCAGGGGCCGTTCACGTGCTTGCTCAAAAAGATGACGTCGGCCAGTGCCAGGCCATCTTCTCGAAACTTGCAGCTCAGAAGGAAATTCTGACGGAGAACTGATAGAACAGTCTCTTCAACGATAGCTCGAGATTAATTTTTAGAATCAACCAGTGGAAACGAGTAACAGAATTGTGCTCTTGTTGACTACCTCTGGACCAGCGTCATGTCACAGTACAACGAGCATTAAGGACTTCGAACGTTAATTAACTGTTTACCGTCGTTCTGTTTCTCGAAAGTAAATTTGATGTTGGGATGTTGAGAATTGATGAATTCAAAGAAAGACATGGCATCCCGCTCATTTTTAAAGACGCAAAAAGTATCGTCAACATAACGCCTATAGAGTAAGATGTCGGCCTTGTTAAAATTATTTAGCCATGTTTCTTCGTGAAATCCAAGAAAAAGATTAGCTAAAGTAGGTGCTAAAGGGGAGCCCATAGCTACCCCATCGACTTGATCATAAAATTTACCATTGAAAAGGAAATGAGTCTCGGATGTGGCAAATGAAAACAATTTCTTAAGGTCGGGTTTTTTGATGGAAAATTTGGGATGATGTTTCAAAATAAGGTCAACGGCAATATCGATAGTTTCATTTAGCGGAATGTTTGTAAAAAGGCTTTCAACATCGAAGGAAATAAGGAACTTGTTGTTAAAATCGAAACTCCTGAGCTCTTCAACAAAAGAAAAGGAATCCTTAACCGAATATTTATCAGGCAAAAGCGGAACAAGAAGAGAACTTAAGTACTTAGCTAAATTATAATTGTAAGCTCCAATAGAGAATACAATGGGTCTAAGAGGTGGTTGCCTATGATTATCACGTTTCTTATGTAATTTCGGAAGGCCATAGAATTTTGCTGGTTGTGAACCCTTAGGAAATATGTTGCAATAGGTATCATCATCGATAGAACGCTTTTTCTTAAGTTGAGTAATAAAACGTTTAAGCCTGCCTTCTCTTAATAAAGTAGGATCGTTATCTAAAAGTTTAAACTTAGTCTTATCATTAAGTATATTATCCGTCAGACAAGGTTTGGCTGTATCAATCAATTAAGAACCCATTAACCGATTTGTGCGCGCACTCGCGCGCGTTGCTAAGGAGGTGAAATTTCACTTCCGGTTACTTACGTCAGCCTGAGCGTGGAAAATAAAAACAACTCAATAACTTGCAAATTCGCTTACATTTTAGATGCTTTTCTTTGTTTTTTACAAAATGCAAAAAAAAGCACAAGCAAACACAAAATAAGAGAAAGACAGAAAAACAAGAGCAATAGAAAGAGAAAAACTAACCATATGCGGCTTTCTTTGATCTTACCGAAGTGCGCTGGTAGTGTAAATTGCGCGCACGCTGATAGGGTAACTTCCAATATATATCGGGCGCACTTCCGGTTTCTTTAAATGCTAAAGGAAAGGCGGTTTTTCATTCAATCTAGCCTTTTTCGCCGGATTTCGATGATAGCCAACGTTGGAAAGATAGCTATGCATTCCTTTTTCAAAATCATGCTTTTTTCAGAAAATTACGAATTTTTTAATATTTTGAAACTCTCTCAAAATCTGACCTTTTGGAAATGAAACAAAATCTATGCATAGCGAAATGAGGATTTAAATTAAAATGTTAAATCAATGAATCCCGATAAAGTAATTTGCCTGAGAGCCTTTGCGTTTTTTCAGTATTAGTCACATGACCATGGGCGTGGCCTGATGACGTCATCACTAGTGTTACTAATCATGAAAAAGTTAAAACACATGAAATAACTCTGAACTAACTAAAAATGATGAGGTTATATGAGAATAAATTTTCCTTAGCAACGGCTTGAAAAGATCGGTTAATGGCCCTTAAGCACTTTTGATGATAAGCAAGCATGATGCCTGAGTTTGTGCGTTTTGCTTGAAAAAAAGCAAAGCATTTTCTGGAACCCAAAGTAGCATTATTTTGAGAATCAAGAATAACTTGAGCAATTTGTTTGGCGTAAAACGAGAATTGCTAGGAGCATAAAATGCCAGCTCTACTAGCATAATCAGGAAAGGCCTAGTCCCCTGTGCTTTAGGCTGAGCGCAAATCGAATGGGAGCTTTTAAGCTACCTACAGGTGAAAATTTAAGTTTGTTCTGTTTATTTATTTTTTTTTAAGCGGTGATGCGGTGAATAAAATTCCAACTTGCGGTGTTGCGGTGATCTCAAACCCTTCGGAGTGCAATGTTTATGTTTTTCACGCTACGATGTTCGGTGAAGTTATTTGCAGTGCTGTGATTTCTTGTTTGACCTTTCTTAGACCTAAATTTAGCATCCAAGTCTCGTTAATCCGTGCAAATCTATGACAAGCAATTACCATTGTTTTTAACAAAATACAGACTAACTCTGTCTAGTTAAACTTCAATATGCTTCAGCTGCCAATCCGAAGCTGTTTTCGGAGGTAAAAGCTAACTCATACCCCCACCATGGTACAAGGGGGAAGAGGGTGGCTGCAACCCCAACTCTTGGTTTCGCCTGTTACGGCAGAGCGAAATAAATTTACGTTGATTAGATGGCATGTACTAAAACCCGAAACGAAACGAGCGAAATGAAATCACCGAAACGAGCGAAACGAAACCACCGAAATGAAACCACCGAAACAACTGAAACGAGTAAAATAGTAAGTAGATAAATAAAAAAGTTAAAAAAAGCCTTGATCTCTGGCACGTTACTATGGCAGCCGGATCTCGTACCCAGATACTGCTCTTAAGTCACATGTGTGACATCGTGACGTCACAAACCTGAACGGTGGATGAGCGCAAGCGTGTCGAGCAGGAAGACATCGAGAAAAAGGTGGGTATTTTCACATTCTGAATGGTATTCTAGCTAAAACAAGAAATCTAATTTCAAAGAAAGGTTTTCTGGTCGTATCGTGGATTCTTAGAAGGTGGCGAATCGAATGGTCTTTTCGAGAATGACTTTGCAGCATTCTTCGTGCGAACCAGGACTTTCTTTAATATACATCTCTAAAGAAAAACGAGGGCGACTTGACAGACTTAAATCATATTAACGTCAGGCCTTCGTGACTCCTGCAGTTCTCAAAGTAATTTCTTATTAGGCGCTCAACTCTTCACGGACATTCTTGAGATTGTGTTTCCGTATATCATGGGCTCGGCGTTGTCGATTCTCCACCGCCTAAGAATCCACGATACGACCAGAAAACCTTTCTTTGAAATTACATTTCTTGTTTTAGCTAGAATGCCATTCAAAATGTGAAAAATACTCACCTTTTTTTCGATCTCTTCGTGGTCGTCGTCGACACCCTTGCGCTCATCCATCTTTCATTTTTGAGATGTAACGATGTCACACATGTGGATCTGGGTACGAGATCCGGCTGCCATAGTAACGTGCCAGAGATCAAGGTGTTTTTTTTAACTTTTTTATTTATTTACTTATTATTTTATTCGTTTCGGTGGTTTCGTTTCAGTGGTTTCGTTTCGCTCGTTTCGCTCGTTTCGGTGGTTTCGTTTCGTTGTTTCGGGTTTTAGTACATGCCTGATTAGATAGCCCTGAGCTTGCTCTACAAGATGATACCATTTTTGTTGGTAATGACGTCATATAACGTCAAATGACCTCATTGGACCCGCCATCTTGGATCCGCCATTTTGGGTTTCACTATTTCTTTAAAAAGTCGACAAATTAAGGAAATTAACACAAAATCAAGCTGGAATACTTATGAAATGTACAAATTCATGAATTTCTGTTATTTGATGAAGAATTAAAACTGGAAAAAACTACAGAATTATCTCAAAAAAGATGATTTTTGGTCAGACCTACATGGAATTTGATGGTTGCCACGACAGACAATTGACATATTAAAATTTTGCGGAGAATAAAGGAATAGCAACTGAAAGTTTCAGGCCCTTAGGGTAAATCGTCTTCTCAAAATTTTGAAAAAACCTTATGGGAGGGGTGGGACCCCCCCCCCCCCCCCAATTGTACGTCCGAGTGTTAATACATAACTTGACACGTAACTTTACCTTTGCCACGAATGCACCCGGAGCTGGACCGAATTTATTATTGACTGCGTAGCTTTTTTAGCTGATTTACAGGCAATGAAAAACGTGATGTGTTCATTTCGTGGAAAATTGTTAACACCACCCGGCCCGAGACAGTTGACCCATGACAGGAACCATAATCGGGGACGGAGACCGTAAGCGCGCTATTTCTAGTTTTGGGCTGTCTCCATGATATGGGAAAATTTTTCTTTTTTTAGAACAAATTGCGCCATCATGTGCGGTACACGCGCGTACACACTGCGAGGATTTTTGCGGATGTAGCACGGGGAAATGGCGTCCAAAATTCCCGAAATGTTTCGATACTTTTGGCCCACAACTCAATACGTTCGTGTCTGTTGGAATTTTCACTTCAGTATTTTCGTCGTAAGCTGCTGTACGGGTCCGCAAATAATCCCAGGACCGCAAATGATCCCCAAATTGAACCGCAAATGATCCCGGACCAGAAATGATCCCCATATTGGACCGAAAATGATCCCGATCAACAAATAAGGACTGGAATGGATTTACATCAGAGGAAGGTGAGAACATGTACAAAAATAATGAACTAAAAAACATATTTTATCATTTTGCAAAAAAAATATTCCACAGTTGCTGTTTTGTTCTTCGAAGGGTACAGATCGTTTTCACTGTCACGCGATAAAAAAACATAGGCACGCAAGACGTGCAAGAGTTATTTTTTTTGTGAAGTGCCGGAGATAGGAGCATTCATGGAGCTGTTTACAGTAATGATTTGGTAAATCTGACAAGTTTTTTTGGTTGCGATGTACAGTAAGAATGAAACTGGGAATTTATGATGTACATACGATGTTACAGCTAAATAGTAAGCCATAAAATGTTAGAACAAACTACAGTAATCTGACACGTCTCCAGATTAATGTAGATACCATCTTTTTCTCTTCTTTGATTCGTTCTTTGATAAAACCCACACTGTGATTGGTGTGACACGTGCACATGCATAACTCCCTCACTCACCCATCACATAGCCCTTCCAACTCCCAAGAGGAATTTTTTGCTCAAAAATACTCAAGTTAAGAGACCTTTTCGCATTTTATACGAGTCGTAAGTTTTCCCTTTTTACACAACACAACACAACACTTCTTCACCGAAAATAGAAAGAAAGAGAAAAAAACCTCTCTGACACATTGAAAGTCTGATTTAATTAAATTGCACTTTAACTTGGTGCCACGCAGTCTTCAAAGAACATTTGAGAGTTTTGATACTTTTTACCTTTAAAAATATCGGACTGAAAAGAATGTCATAAAATGCCCATCAAACAAAAATAAACTGCTACTGCAGAGACGTACAAACCGTCCAGAAATGAAAGCTTTTTTTTGTTTAATATCGTGGGAACAATAGCCGATAAGTTGTCAACTCTAACTGAATTTACTCCCATATAAAAAACAAAAAGTGTTAAGTTACCATTTGTTACTAAAGATAACAAACATCTCGTGGGAAAGAGCGGTGACGATTCGTCAGCTCTAATTGAATTTACCCTCTTGTGAAAAACAAGAGTGTCAAATTACACTTTGTAACTAAAAAATAAAAATATCTCGTTATATTTGCATGCAACAAGAACAAAACAATCGTCACCTGCACTTACTATTGTAAACGTTAGAACTGTTTCAAATCTAAATAGTCTCGTCTCCTCTAAAATATGTGCTAAGAACTAAAAGCGACGATTCGTGACCTCTAATTGAATTTACTCCTTGTGAAAAACAAAAGTATCAAGTTACCTTTGTAACTAAAAATAAAAATATCTCGTTGCATTTGCATACTACTAACTCACGAACCGAAGGCTCATCTCGTTCATTTAACTAAAAATCGTCAGCCTAACCCACAGAAAATGTCGAAGTAAACCCAATATATGAATACTTCCTCCTCATTTATAGAAGAATAAATATGGCTGTTCTAAACTGTATCGGGATCAAATCTTCTCACATACCGTTTACCTTTACAACAAGAAATTTGATTGGCTGTTTATAGTAGATCCAATCTGATTGGTGTGACACATACATCTCTCACTCACTCACTTACTCATTCACTCACTCACTCACTCACTCACTCACTCACTCATCCATTGACCCGTCCATAACATACCCGACGCGCCGACTAAGAGGTATCTTTTTCACAAAAAAATAACTCAAAAATAATAAATCCACAACCAATCAATGGAAAAAGCTAAGAAATTGTGATGTACGCTGTAGAAGATAACTAAATAAGACATTCCCCCAAGTTTTAGGTCTGTGCGTTTCCCCAAACTTCAGATATTCGTCGTAAATGTTTCCCAGAAATTTACAGAGTCCAGTAAGAAAACGCCATGTTGGTGTACATCCGTGGTACACCAATATGGCGGCCGGAATATAGTGTAAACATCTCGAACTTACTTTGGCTTTCTAGGCGACTGATTAACAGTACTAAACAAACAAGCATTTACATAAACACTTTTCCTAATGCTCTAACTTCTAAAAAGGCTCAAAATCATGAGATAAGTACATATTTTTCAACAAACTCGATCGTAGCCTAGTGTCACGCAACCTCCATAACCCTGAAATTGAAAATGCTCTAGTTTCCAAACGAAGCACGCTAATTGTAAACAGATATAAATATACCACCTCTTATGCCTGATGAGGATAAAAACAAGTCACATGAAGACGGTCTATTGAATTAGAAGTCTTAGAAAAACACATACTTGTAAACATTCTCGAAATCCCGGTGGCGATAGTATCAAACATCTATCAAACAGCTAATTGTTAAAACGAAGTGCAAGCCTGGGCCTTGCGTGGTCATGAAGCTGAACTTCATAACTATAGCTTGGAATTTTGGCTTCTTAGAATACTCAAGTAGTCATTTCCGAGGAATTAAAGCCAAAATACGACCAAGTAAAAATTACAAAATAAATTTGTTCAAATTTCCAGTGCTACACACTAGATGTTTTACAGAGTGATGAAGCGTTGTAGGCTTGTGGGTCTACTCAGGTGACAGCGTCTTCCATAATAGTTGCTTCATGGTTAGATTTTAGTTTAAAACTTTAGACGAGTGGCGTTAATGGTTGATAAAATGTGATTTAACGAAAACACCGAAATATCAATGTTTAAGAAAGGAGGATATGTAGCGTATGTTACACTGATCATAATTTTACCGAGAATTGCAAAGAAATGTAAGCCAAGTCGTGTTTTGATGATTGAGTGGTGATATTCATAACATCGTAGTTAGCAACAAAGTTTAGTCGAAAGTATGCAAAAAAAAAAAAATCAAGTTGTAAGCCATTATAATTATAAGATGGCTTTAATAAAAACATCGATATTCACGTACGCCAATTCCCTATCCACACCATCCCACCATCCATGCCATTTTTTTTTTTTTTTTTTGATCGGGATCATTTGCGGTTCAATATGGGGATCATTTGCGGTCCGGGATCATTTGCGGACCCGTACACTGCTCCAGTTTCAGTGAAGTAAGACAGTGTCGAATTTAGTTATGTCCCGCTTTATATCACTTACCACCAGGTGATCTGACCGTAAATAATCAACCAATCATCTTCAAGGAGAAATTATTTTTAAAACCGCACAGAATTCTTTGCGCGCCTAGTAGAGCTTGTTCTGGCCTTCGGCATGTAGTCCATCGACACATTGATAGCGCTGTGAGGATAAACATGGCAGTTTTCAGTCGGAAGGCTTTTTTTCTCATCATGCTTTGGTTGTGAGTGGAGTTATAACTTTACTACCGAGTATTCTTAAAGATTTTTAAACTAAGAAAAGTTCAGTACACGATTATCTAGACCAACAAAGTCAGTGAGTTGGCTTGTGGGCCTTCTGCATGGGCACATGACATGTTCTCTCCCGCAAGATGTGGTTGGAACTTCTTTCCATTGATCCATACATTTTGATGGCGTATTCAGCTTTGTTGGTTGAAGGAAGTGTGTGCAGAAGACGCAAGGAAGCCAGCCATCTGTGCTGCTCGAACTAAAGATGGATCTTGTACAATCGGATATCTTTCCTACGGATTCTCATTGGTGTCGTCGCAGAGATCGTAAACAATGGCAAGTCCTCCATCAGTTGCGGGACTTTGTTCAACATTTCTCGCGGCTTCGTTGTTCCAGGCTCTCGTCCACAGGCCAACAATAGTTTTATTCCATGAGGTTTTTTGTGTCCTACTACTTGTAAAGTTTGCTCCAACCATTTTCCGCCGCTTGCTGTCTAGAAAGACAGTTTTTCTTCTTAAAATCGTGCGCTCGAAAAGTGCAGGTAATCATGGCGTGTTTACGGGACAAATCTAAAAACTACCAAGGTCTTGTTTTCACTCCTAACAGGGATGAATTACTGCTTTGGGCTTTAAAATAGAAAGGAAAAATACAGATCAATGGTTAGGTGGCCTCAGTATGGAGGATCAAGTGGTACAGAGTCCGTAGAACTTTCTGGTGAAGAAGGTTTTCTTCCTACAACCGCCGCGAAAACATGAATATCAGAGCGCTTTCAGATCACAGATTTAAAGTAGCTTTTCGGACTTAAGAAACAAAAATGGTAATGTACATTATTACTTCGAAGTTGAATTCAACTTTTGGAACGATTGGTAAAGCCACAGGCGTTAAAATGTCTGGAAAAGCGGTCGGCAAAAACTCAAGCTTTTGCGCTAGCGTAAAGAATAATTTGAACATGTGGTCATGCAGTGAAGCACGTGTGCAAAATTTTGAACAATTTTTTGCTTTTAAATAGGTTTCTTCGCCTCAGCTTGAATGAAAATCTATTGTTATTGACCTTCCTTTCGCATTTCTTTCATTTGGTTCCCTGTGTTTGGGAATTTTAGGTTTTAAAGTGAACAGTCAGGAGTACCCAACGACACTTTAACTGGAAATTAAAGATATGACTTCCTAAGCACTGATTCTGTGCTCCCACGTCAGTTACCATTAATAATTAACTTTCCTGGGAAAAAAATATCCGCTCTTCGCTGCTAGCTAGACATAATGAAAATTTTGAATACCGAGCTAGAAAAATGGCAATTAGCCAAGTAGCCAGCCAGCAGTAAAGAGTAACATTTGAAATGCCAGCAAGGCAATTATAGGCGAAAAAATGTTCTGGCTAACGTATTGACCTGGATTAAAAACAAACGCATTGTTTAGGACCACTATTCAACAGCCTATTGTCTGTTGACTATTTTGCCGCCATGAGCACAATCTACACTTTGATTATGTTATCACTTAAAAACTTAACAATACAACTTACCATTTATGTCTTAAGCGGATCGGACAAGGTGTCTCCCAACACGGTCGGTTTTTTTTCCGATACTTCAGATGCCTTCCAGGTTCAGCATACGTGTGACAGTTTGGCACTTTACGTTCTGACATCTAAAATGATCCACACTAATGTTTAAGACAAGATCCCTCTAGTCCTTCTAGACATTCAGATCAAACTTGCCTTCACCAAAGAAATGCTTGCTGCAAAAAAGTATTGAATAACGTCTTTTTCGTTTTCTTTGCACAACTGTTTTATCTGAGCTTGCCACAGTCTGCAATTGCGAGATAAAAGGGTGTAAACCACGTTAGCATCTTTATCATAAAATGAACAAAAAAAAATCTTGATAATACCTTGAATGTTGGTGATCCACCCCAGTCCATGTCGCTGATCTATGCCTTACCCAAGACTGCAAAGCACTGTCAACACAACTTTCACAAAATTAATTTAACTCGAAAGTTGAACAACTAAAGACAATCACATTCCTAGAGGTGGTTTACCGTAAAAATTTCACCAAGACCCATGCGTGGGGGTGTTAAAGGCCGTTCACCGTGAAAGTTTCACACAGTTAAGTGCAAAGTTTCACAGCAAAGTCCCCGACATTGTTAGGATGTTAAAGGCCGTTCACCGTAAAAGTTTCACACAGTTAAGTGCAGAGTTGCCCAGCAAAGACCCCGGCATTGCTGCGATGTTATAGGCCGTTCACCGTAAAAGTTTCACACAGTTAAGTGCAAAGTTTCGCAGCAAAGACCCGGTATTCTTGGGATGTTAAAGGCCGTTAACCGCGGTAAAAGTTTCACACAGTTAAGTGCATCCAAATACGCATACAGCCACGGACACATAATAATATACAAAACTGGTGATACTATTGGATCCCCTGAATGTAAGATCTAGATCAAGAACTATGTTCACAAAAGTAACTCATTCATGAGAGTATTCAATGAAATGTCTTAGATTTTAACTGATATTACATTGCTGAAAATTACATTCCCTGGGGCAAATCAAATGAAGCAAGGATTAAGAAAGCAATAATCGTGGAATGATTTTTTACCGCTCATTTCGCCATCAAACTGTAACCCAGAAGCGTGAATTCAGTGAATGGTGTGAACTGGTGCCACGCCCCTCCCCTAGTTTTTCGTGTGCCACGTTTCGCGCTTTGCCTTAGCTTCACGAACTGAACCGCGCGATAATTGTTCCACGATATAATGACTGTCCGTGCCATCATAAAAAGAAGGACAACAAGGCGAAATGTCTCCATCTCCGGTAACAACGCAGGCATCCAAAACAACTTGTTCTCTGAACAGAAACTGAATGTGCGAAAAACACGCGCGTTAAGAAATTGAAACGCATAAGAAATTAAATTACACATTATTGTCCTGGCGCTATCGACACCGAAAGAACAAAATCTGGCATGACATGATTACCTTCTGGTCTTTTCTGACCTTTGACATTTAAATCCCAAAGTACAGGACAATTAGCATGGAACTAGATCAATCAGGTGTGTTGGTCAACAGTTCTTTCAGGGCAAATTTTCGGCGATACCAAAAGGCAGCAATAAGTAATCAGCCTTCAGTTATATAAAGAACACGATCGGACTTCAGTAAAGAAACCAATGGAAACAATACTTCCTTGCACCGGGAAAAAAATAATCATTTCAATATCTCGTTTTGTCCTAGACGCGGCAAATGTGTTTCAATAGCTCATATTCGACGCGTTGAAAAGCGGTCATCATCGGCTGCAATACCGGGATCGGATTTCAGTTACTGGTCGTTAAAATTACAGAATTGAAATTACACTTGGAAGTAAGATCACTGTGGATGAATAATGGACTGACAACTTCGAAAACCCTTCAAAGTTCGGAGACATATCAGGCCTTTTCTGGTCTTGCTTTTCACTGAAGCTGCACTCTCCATTGGGTTTGAAATACAACACAGTGGCGAATACAGTTTGAAAAACTGCGCCGGCTTTTCCCGCACAAATTGCTTAACATTATCAATATTAAATATATAGACTGATTCAGCTAGTTCAACTCCCAAGTAGTTCTTACCTGAACCTTTGAATTTATCAGTGGAGTCCTGAGAGTTCTCTGGCGGCCAAACCCTCCAACAACTGGTCGGCAAATCCTGACCGCGCTTTAACTGACCGTTGGACACAAAATTATACGGGAACAATGTTTTAGTTACAAAATATTACGAGGTCACCGGAGTCTTACCGGGCCTCAGGCGAGAAAGAGCAAAATGTGAAAAGACTGCACTGACAAACCAAAAAACGTCACTACCAGATAACCAGTTGTATGAAAGCAGAACAGACGATGATTTTCCGCGACCGGATCAACGGTGGTTTAACATACAACTGAACTTGAGAAAAGGGAGCGTCAAGGGAAAAGAAACTGATCTAATTTCACTCTGTAAATGACAGCAGAACAGACCTCAATTGCTTGCTGGTAAATAAAACTTTAATAAACAACTAACATTATATTGTAAGCATGTTTTCAAACAAAAGGTCAAGCAGTCAGAGAGGGGTTGGTACATTTCACAGACCCCTAGTCCATGGACTACCCCGATGGACCTGGTCCATGGACTACTTGAATGGACTACCCATGGACTACCCTAAATGGACCACCCTGAAATTTGTGGCAAACATAAATTTAATGATGCTAGAACCCGAACAAAAGATGAGATCGATCGACAAACACAATTAAGGAACACTTGCGATGTAACAGATTTAATCGCTAACTGGACCTTTGCCACAAAATATTACAACCGAAATAAAGGAAATGAGTTGTTTTTCTCGTTCCCTGCCATGGCGTAAAGAACTGGCTCACAAGTCTGAGATGAATGTCATTATATATGCAAAATGTCCACTTACCATCTAGCGTGCTTTTCGTATTGTGAGCGACCGTGAGCGACTCGTGGGTGACTACTGCGCCTGCTAGCTATACTCATTTGGCCAGCGGTAGACATGCATGATGGCGGTATATGGGTGTATGGGGTTATGTGAATGGCGTGTCTTATCATGTAGGTAACAAAAGAAAACTCTCTCGAATCTAGTATTTTGTAACAAAGGTCCAGACGTTCAGGTAGGAAAAGTTTGAGGATTAAATCGCAACTGTTCTGATCGATCGTATCTTTTGTTCGGATCGTTAAATCTCTTACGTCGCAAGTGTTTCGTAATTGTGTTTGTCAATTGATCGCATCTTTTGTTCGGGTTCTAGCATCGTTAAGTTTATGTTTCCCACAAATTTCAGGGTGGTCCATTCAGGGTAGTCCATGGGTAGTCCATTCAAGTAGTCCATGGACCAGGTCCATCGGGGTAGTCCATGGACTAGGAGTCAGCGAAATGTACGTACCGACCCGTCAGAGAGTGTCAGGTGCCACACTTCTGTCATTTCACAGTGATCGCATCCGGAATGTAATTTCCAGCCAGAACTGATTTGTAAAACCACAGTGTAAGCTATTTGTTCACCAAAATCATTTTCCAGCTAGCTACCTCTCGATAAGCTAAATTCTCAGCAAGATTCTTTTTATTACTCAGATTCCCAGCCAGTTCAACTTTAGTCTGCAGAGCGGATATTTTGCGGAGCGGATCCGACGGGTACTCCTGAACAGTAACTTGGCACGCTGGATTTCTGCATATTTAATTTACGGCGACCTCCAGGCGCATTATTTATTTTGTTTATTCGCTTCATTCAAATATTTCCGCGTCTCATTAAGCTACTACAGAACTGCTGGGAAAAGAACCAAAATGGCCACCAATTTAACACAGTTGAAATACGACTGATCTCAAAATAATTGGCTTGTTTTTGTCGTCTTTTTTATTTACGACTTTCAACTTTCTTTCGCAGCGCCGTCATATTTCGTCGCGCGGCGACCAAATTACTCGATTTCTTGTTTTCAGACTGATTTTACAAGAGTTCTTCGCTTTTATTTTTCGTTGTTTTCTCAAATGTTAGCCGTTACAAGAATGAAATTCGGTTGTATTTGGTTTCGTTTTTGTCCTCCAAAGTCAATAATTAACTCATTTTCGCAAAGTCAATTTTCTCTGCTTCTGTGGGACATTTTGTCGTGCGGTAAAGAAATAATATAATTTTTTGTTTTCTCATCAGTTTTGTACATCAGGTTGAGTTCTTTTTGTTAATATTTTTTAATATTTCGACCCTTAATTTATTGAACTTTAAATAAACGATGTCTTGAAACCTGGGCTTGCGTCTGTGGTTACTGGGCATATGGTTTATTTTTGCGCTTTCGCTCGCGAAATACTTCCAAAAAACGTCAGGGAATCAGGGGCGGGTCCCGGGCAATTTCATTCAGGCGTCAATGGGTTAGTGTATGTTTGATCGTTTGAAGTTGTGTGAGCTCTTCATAAACTGCCCCTGCGCATTTTTGGACAGTGTCATAGTCATCATTTCCCAACCAAAGAGCAACTGTTACACTGTGCTCAGTAAATTATAAGGCTCAATGATTTTCACTCTAATACTTTTCTCCCCTGTGAAATGGCGTGATCATTTCAGCCATGGGAAACCATCATGATGCTGTTGTTTGGTGTTGTAACTGCACTCTGTACACCTGACTGACTTAGAAATAGTGTAAAGTAATTTTCAATGTCAACATAGCCCACAACTACCTCTCCAAATTCATTAAAGGTCAGGCCAATCTTTTCTAGCAATTCTTGGCGTGTGCCATTCAGATTATTAATTTTTTTTCTTTACTGAGTTGGAGAGCGTTTGATCGAATGGTCGACCGAACTAGTGCTGTGGCCGACATACGATAATAATAAAATGAATGACTAAATAAAAGCAAGCTAGAGATCGATGGAATATAGTACCTTTATTACTCTATAGAAAGTACACTATTAAAAGCAAATTGAAGTAAAACACCGAGTGATTTTCAAGCTTACAATGCGGTGCGGCCAGCGCTGCATGTTGCGCGATTCAAGTACTCAAATCGCTTCCATCCAAGTGTAGAATCGAAAAGATTCACCGTCGAAAGAGACTTCCCCACTGTCCATATCAACACTTCTCATATTTAAAGCACAATTCCGAGTTCCAAGCGCGGTATAAGACAAGACAAAATAATTCTGAAAAGCAACAATCGCTCTGGCAGTGACCGCCATCATTCAAATGCAAACTCACGACTACGCACGGGCTGCCTTGTGGGATACGGCAATAAAACTTTCTCTCCAGTCTGCTGCTTCTTTTACAAGAGCTCCACATAACTCCACTCTACTGAAGTTTCACATATGTTGAACATTAACAGCTTTTCCATAACACAAAAAAAACTAGTTGGATATAGTCGGATATAGCAGCGTTTCAGGACTTCAAAGTTTCCCTCCTCTTGCCATACGCTTGCGCGGATTTCGCCAGTCGATCGCGACCGAAAAGTAAAAAAAATAATTGCAAGTTTGAGTTTCGCCTGAATTGTAAGCAACGCTTCATGTTTTATCAAGGCCCAATAACTGACAATGAGTTTATGTCTGTAGATGCTGCTCAGTTTTGTTTGTGTAAAAATCCAACAAATTGTCTGTTGTCGATGAATAAGAGCGCCCGCCGATGTGTGTTTTGTACAGTCAGTAAAACATGACAAATTGGACTCCCGCACTCTCGTGTGAAAACTTACATCGAACTCAGATATCTCTAGTTTTTAAATATGTTTAAGGTTGATAAATGTTTGAGAACATATTAAAAGCCGAGCTGGAAATATGTGAATACAGCAGAAATAATCGGCAAAGTTACGATGACGATTTCTTTAATCAACTCGAACGACGATTTCGATTTTGTTGGTTTAGTTATCAAAGCTCCTGTCTATTTTATTTTTGCAGTCTAAAATTTCACTGTGTTAAAGAAACACACATGATGTTAGTAGCCTTTTGGCGTTGGTAAAAATTGTTGCAGCATCTCAGCACAAAAAACAACGAAAGAAATCTTTGTCAAGATTTGTTGACAATTGAAAACACCGACTCGGACTTGAAAGTGCACGCGCTAGACTATGCAAATGAACTACTCAAAAACTTTTGCAAACTCGCCAAACAAACAGAAACAATAAGAAACTATCAAAAAGAGGTTCTGGTTAAAATCAAGCATTGTTTGAGAAACTCTCAAATTAGCTCGATACCAGAGTAAAGAGTTTTCTTTCATAATTTTTCTTTACAGAACAAACGCAAAAGCTTACGTGTTCAACCAGCGCGAGCAGATATTATTCATTCACAGCGCGAAATTGAAGTCTTGTTTTCGACCCTGAAAAACTCACCTTTTCCATCAGCTCAGAGCATAAACCTATATGTAAGAGCCCTGGATCTTATTCATTGCCTTATTATTCCCCGCCATCGCTGTGAAAAATCTGCAAGAGAATCTTGCAACTCTCACCATTTGATCACGGAACGTGACAACAGACAACATTCACAGGAGAACCCCAGACATGTGCGTGGATCCGCGCGGATATATGCCGTCATGGTGGCGCAATTTGTTTTAGAAATGATAGAAAAATTGTCCTATGTCATAGGTGCGCGCGGATCATAAGACTTACAGTCTTCGTCCCCGATTATGGCTCCTGCCCATGACCATGACCAAGGTATTAAAAAGTTCAATTTACCTTGTGATCACCCATGGTCGGTAACAAAGGTTGAGATGACAGATATATCAAGTCCACTTCCGGTCGCATGGTATCTCGCACCCCGTGCTGTCCAGTGCCTCATGTATCTCATTTGGTCGCGTTTTCGACAACGTTTGTTTCCATGGCAAAAAAAGTAAGCCAAATCCGGACCAGCCATTCCGACAATATATTCGAACGTACCATTTTTGAACGAAATGTGCAAAAGGGTCTCAAACCAGTGTACCGAACTTGGGGATTCACTTAAAGTCACTCAGTTTATTACAAATCCAGTTTTTATTCCTTTGCTCTGCTAACGTTGCACAACTCCTCCCGAATCTTGTGTTCCGTGCAATTTTCTTTTGTTTTCTAAAAACTCTCCGACTACAACTGTCGGTCTGTCGATTACAAAATGTCACTTCTGTTCACAAATAGTCACACAATTTCTGGCTTCCTCTCTCAACGATTTATGAAAGTTGCGTGGTTTTGGAATTTGAGTCACCTGGTTAGCGGGTTAAATGAATGGAAACAGAAGTCACATATAACTAGAGAATGTTGGTCTGTAAGCAAACACCTAGAAAGAATGTTCAAAGTAAAGAATGATCATCGCATTAAATTTCCAATTTAAGCAATTGGAAAGAAGAACCCTGAAAAAATCAGGGCTTTTTTTTTCAGGCTTCTTCTTTCCAATTGCTTTAAATTGGAAATTCACTGCGATGATCATTCTTCACTTTCATCTACAACCGCAGTTCAAATATGAATTATTTCATATATACTTCACATCAAAGAATAACAGTTTATTTATTTTACATGTAGACTACGAGTAGTCCCTCTTTCGCTTAGTCCGTCGTACGTGACGCGAAAGAAAACCGCGAGAAAAAAAATGGCCGCGCAAAATCCTGGAGGCGAGGAGCGCGCGAAAGGAGGGACTACCGCCTAAGCCCAACATTCGAGATACGTGTGACGTCTTGCAGGAATGTTTTGGAACCGGAGCAAATCCAAGCGGTCCCAGAGCAAATCGAAACGTTGGAATCGCGCTTCGCAAGCCGTGATGTTCTTGCGAATCTGCCAACAGGCTTTGGAAATATTTAAATTTATCCAGAGTTTTCTTTGGCAAAGCTTTCCGCCTCCAACCCGACTGGGAGCGTGTTAGGAGGAGGGGCAAGGGGGGGTCTTGTCACGAAGTCACGATAGTAAATTTTCGATTTCACGAATCACGTTAAATTCACTAAGGTCACGGAAAAAATCTGATCACGATGCAGTGAAATTCAGCTACGAACTCAACTTTAGACATTCACGATTCACAACCAAGGACTTTTGCATTTCACGCCTCACGGAATACACTTCAATTACGATTCACGGAACAGTTTTCTTATCAAATCACGATTCACAGAGCACAAAAAAACCGGATCACGGCGTCACGAAAATACCCTTGTCCCCACTCTTTTAGTGATTTCGCCGCTCAACAGCGTCGTCCAAGTCAGAAAATATAAATTCACTGAGCTTGGCCTTTCTGCTGTCCATTTGAAAGATTGAACCGGACTTTCACTTGAAATCGGACATTCACCTGAAACCGTCCGCTGCTAGCTATCGGCACGGCGTCGACAAAACCTGGATCGGACCGGACCGGATCACGGATCGGATCACGGACCGGATCACGGATCGGATCACAGATCGGATCACAGAAAAAAACAACAACAAAGTTCTAAAGAAAAAAAATCCAAAAAAAAAAATGGTTAATAAGATAATAATAAATAAAAAATAAAAGTGGAAAACTAAAATATGTTAAATGAAAATAAGAATCCCGAATTTGACGCAATGACATGTTAATTACAGAGAATGACAAGAGGTCATTTAAAAAGCCACATAAGCGCCTAATTTACGACGAATTTAAATTGTAATGAACAGGCAGATGTAGTTATATTTTAACTTTAGTTGGTTCGAGCTTGCGTGAACCTCCCATTCTCGTTTTTGAAATTGTTGTCATTATCAGTGGCTAATTCTCGGCTACATTTTCGTGTCAGATGTGAACGTTACAGTTGGCGTTACAGTTAATGAGAAAACTTACGTACGAAAGCTTAAGGACATGACTTGCTTTAAAGGAGCTACGTCACGATTTGCGCACCTTCAAAAAACTAGCCTAGTTTTTCAAGTTCGTCATTTGCAGTCCTCGTTAATCTTTGCCATCCTTAACGATCCTCATTCCGTTTTGATAGTGTTCTTGACTCTTAAGTGTTTTCTATCCTAGAACACAATCATTTTAAGGTTTTATTCTATTTAAAGGCAACTCTTTACGACCCTAAAAATGACTCTAAAAATCGTGACGTAACTCCTAAAATGTTGTTTATTCTCGGGTTGCGTTATCGTTCACACTATCGATGTTATTCCTATAATTTTTTGTAACACAGCTATATTTCCTTGAAATACAAATGGTTTGTTTTGTTTTATTCCAGTGCGAAATATCGTATTCCATATTATTAACTCACATCTTGTAAAAGTATAGACTTGTCTCAAAAACGGAAATTGTTTGAAATCATCAGGTGTTTAATTTTTTAGTGTCTTTAGTTTTTGTGTTTCTATTCGTACGTTCGTCCTATTATTACCATGCTGACTCGATTTATGACAGTTTACCTTTGATGCAAGTGGATATACGAAATATCATTTATCTGAACTGCGGAGAAAGATATGAAGACACAATTGATCATCGCAGTTATACACACAACTTGAACAGTTGTGAAATTAAAGCCTGAAAAAAAATTCAGGCCTGAACGGGATTCGAACCCACGACCTCTGCGATACCGGTGCAGCGCTCTACCAACTGAGCTATTAAGCCAACTGGGAGCTGGTCACGTTGTGAGTTCGTAATATACCCGTAGATGGTGAAGAGTGCAAGTGAATATACGAAATATCATATAGTTGAACTGCGGAGAAAGATATGAAGACATGATTGATCATCGCAATCAAAACCCAACAGCCTAAAAAAAAAATCAACAGTGACCAGCTCCCAGTTGGCTTGATATTATAAAAGAATAAAGGAATATCACACCTGAATTAAATAAAACGTTCTGCTCACAGTAGTCACTCTAGTGTAATTTGCTCAACAAAATTTTGAATTTTTGAATCTTGAATTTTGAAAATTTTTTTTCCTTCATCCGATCCGTGATCCGTTCCGTGATCCGGGCCGTGATCTGGTCCGTGATCCGGTCCGTTATCTGGTCCGTGATCCGATCCGTGATCCGATCCGTGATCCGGTCCGATCCTGGTTTTGTCGATGCCGCTATCGCCAAACATTTCACCGCAGTTGGATGATTTCCTATGACAAATACATAATGCAAGTTCTCGGTTTAAACTCTGCATTTGAAATTTTCGTAATGACTGTGGGGAAGTAGGAAATACAACAAGGATAGGAACTCAACTATATTTCACTTCGGTTCGACAGCGTTACAAAGATGGCGGTCATGCTGAGCGAGTGTTTGAGCGGGAACGAAAAACGTGTTTAGTACTTTCCCGAATAGTGACGTAAGCAATGACGAGACTAAAATACAGTAACGACCGCTGACCGAAAATCACTCGAAATTAACAAATAGCAGATCACTGTTTAAACTATTTGACAACAACTTTAGATTTACACCTACAGACGCAGCGAAGATCGTTAAAAGATGCCTCATTCGCCGTCTTCCTTTTAAGACTTCTTTGCAGTTTCACTGAACGAAGATATACTTCTCACGGCATATCTTTTTGCGTGGCTACTTGAAGAGTAGAGTAGAGCAATTCTATTCAGGATATCTCCTGGGGTTATTGACAACAGGCGATAATAAGAGGACGTCAAGATGAGAAATCGTACATCGAAAAATCACTCGGCCGTGAAAGGGCAAACTCTTGGGCTTAGGCGATAGTCCCTCCTTTCGCGCGCTCCTCGCCCCCAGGATTTCGCGCGGCCATTTTTTTTTCGCGGTTTTCTTTCGCGTCACGCACGACGGACTAAGCGAAAGAGGGACTACTCGTAGTCTATGAATGTAAATGATTATGTTGTTCGGGTCCCCCGTGGCTTTCTTTAAAACGAGGAACAGGGAATCGGGGAATAGGAATGGGGAACGGGGAATCTTTAAAAGTGGGAATCCTTAAAATAGGGAATCTGTAAAATGGGGAATCTTTGAAATGGGGAATTTTTAAAAGCGGGCGAAGACCCAAGCAATTTCTTGACAACCACTGTTTCGACTTTCCGGTTCGAATCTCCGTCCCCGGCCGATTTCGTCTCGAGGTTTCACTATCTTCATTAACTATCAACTCTCATCGGGTGAGTTTTCACTATCTTCATTAACTATTAACTCTTATCGGGGGAGAAATTCTCAGGTTTCATAAAATCCTCAAATCTTCAACGCGCACCGATGACTATATGAGATCATGATCACGCAATAATATTGCATAATCTCACAAAAATCAAGCGGATACTTTAATAGCCTGGTCCTGAAACTCCCTTTATGACGAACCCTATTCAGCGGACAGCTCTATTAAGCGGACGCGGATACTAAAATAAATTGTATTTGACTAATTTCAGACACCGGACTCAATTGACAATGTGGCATTAGATTACGTCCTAGAAATAGTCGATTAAATAGTCGATTGAATGTACCCGTATCAGGTTCCTGACACGCCACAATCAGTTGAGCAACAGTTAAACGAAAACGCTTAATCTGGTTGCTAAAATTGTCAATGAAAAATTCACTTCTTCAAATTAATTATGAAGAAAATGTAGGCAAGGCAGTGACAGAGGCGGAGGACCGTTTTGAAACGTGGGAGCGGGGGGTGCTCATCGTAGAACAAGCCAAGCGCATACCCCTACTCAAATTTCCCAAGATGTCCATTAGGTTGTTCGTTGGCTTGTAATCCTAACAGGTGTTGGTTTGTAATCCTAACAGTGTCCAGGGTATCCGTAATCAGTTATTGGCAATGCATAAGTAAGCACAGGATAGTTTTGGCACCGAAACGTAGGGGCTGCGACCTCAAATGATCAATCTCAGCGTGATTTTCCATGTGGTGGTTTCAGTTTATCGATTTGTTAAAATTTGAAACTAGCCCCAGTACATATTTTTCAGTCAGTTGCTCGAAGCCATAAAACATAAAACCATAAAATGAATAAGGCACCTTGTCCCTCAGGTGACCTTACATCTAATATACCAAGCTTTGATACAGCCACACTTTGACTATTGCAATATTGTTTGGGAAAACTGTTGGATAACTTTACGGAATAAGGTACAAAAACTACAAAATAGAGCAGCCCGTGTTTTGACCTACTCAAACTATGACGTAAACGCTGGTCACCTGTTCAAACTTCTAGGGTGGAAAAATCTAGCTTGCCAGCAGTAAATAGATAGATCGATAGATCGATCTATCTAAGATAAGATAAGATATCGATCGATCTATCAGCAGTAAATAGATAGATCGATAGATCGATCTATCTATTTGCTGCTGATAGATCGATCGATATCTTATCTTATCTATCTATCTATCTATCTATCTATCTATCTGTCTATCTATCTATCTATCTATCTATCTATCTATCTATCTATCTATCTATCGATCGATCGATCGAGCTAGCTAGCTAGCTATTTATTTATTAGCTGTTTCAGACAAAGGTTATTACAGCAACATCGTGTGAGTTTTCAAGGAGTATAACTATACAATTCCAAAGGTAGGTAAGGAAAAAAAAATCCAAGAAACTTTTCCAGGGCCTCAAAAGAGCAAGGGATTCCAGGAGCAGTGAAATACCTGTAGGGCCTGAAGATCACGCTATTTTTTAGCAAGACCTCCAATGGCCTTGGATGAGTGATTTTATAAGCATCGGAAACAAATCAAAGGCTCCCTGAGCCAGCTCATGGATGAATAGGCCAATTCCAAGTTGACTTTTGCCTCTGTAACAGAACGAGTGTTTGTGCGAAATTATTCCTTTGAAAATGTATGTCACCTGTACGTTCATTCTCGTGAAAATCAAGTCATTTTTATGTGAAATGTTTTGCACGGGCACTCGTTCTGAAAAAGAGGCAAGCGGCAACTCAGACGTGGAAGTAAAGTCAGCGTATGAGCCAAGTGGCCCATCACACCAGCGATAATCCCGGTTTCTGTAGCATGAAGCGACTAGGAATATTTCTATAAACCCCTGGATGGAATGCTTAGTAGTCCATTGCAGGGTTGCCCTCCAACACGAAATTTTACCAGTACCTATTTATACACTTGAGTGGATCAGAGAGAGGTACTGTGAGAGTTAAGTGTCTCGCCCAAGAACACAATGTTCCCAGCCAGGGCTCGAACCCAGACTGCTCGAAATAGCAACGAAATATAAAAATAAAAAACAGGCTGTTTACACAGACTGCTTATAACTTTTAAAATGGATAATAATTAATTTTGATTGGAACTGGAACATTGATATTATATTAACTTGTACATGATGAAGAGTCAAAGAATAACAACAGTCTGTTTCAAAATGAAATCATCAAATGAGAGCTCACCATATTCATAAGGTCAGTCCAAAACTGACACCTAGTCACTGAAGTTGGTTATAATATATGTGTAATATTAGTGATGCAGCAGTGCATTTTGAGTTAAGGTGAGTAGGTTATGGTCCTTGTTCAGTAAACATTATGAAACAGCTTTAACACAATTATTATAAAAAATTATAATACATGATTTTCACGTTTATTTTACACAATTGACTTGAGAATGTTAAGACTGCCAAGAGTATTTTGCCCAATTTCACTTAAGTGGGATATGGATATTGGCAAAATCTTCTAGACTTTTAGCTATGTCAAACATAAACAATTTGATTTTAGCTTGCTTTAAATGGAAAATCTATGGAAAGAAAAGTATTTCCTTCAATATTATAAGAATCATTTCAGACAGTTTTGTATCAATCTTGAACCCCAAGGAAAGGGGATGTTTTTATTTACAATTTATAAGTTTTTTGTTACTATATAACTATGTCCACGGGGAAGGGGAAGGAAGTAACAAACTTTTATACAAGGAGGCTCTGCCCCAAGGTGAAAACCCTATCCACTTTACATAGTGTTTTTGACAGGAAAGGCTTCTCTTTCTTATACATATCGCTTCTAGCTTGAAACTCTTTCACAAATCTAATGTGGCCCCACTACATCTTATTTCTTGGACAAATAATCAATAGACCAATTTTGGTATATTAAAATTCAGCCTGAAACAATACACCTCAACACGAGGCTCTGGGGAATAAAGCCCACAAACTCTGTAGTTATTCCCCAGAGCCTTGTCGTGAGGTCTATTGTTTTAGGCTGAATTTTAATATATCGAAATTGGTCTATTAATCTTTAAAATCCCTGTCCCGTTAAGCCTTATAATACCTCCAGCCTGAAAAAAGTGCACCTTTAGTCAACTATAGGGAGAAGCCCCAGCTTGGTGCAATCAATAAATAAGGGTACTACATATTGTAGTGTTTGTAAGTAAAATAACAATAGTCTTTTCTCTTGCAAACAAAAGTCACGGTATTTTATTCCTATATATCTTGGTAATTGTTTGTGCTAATCTCACTAGCAATGCAGTAATATTCAAAAGGATTGCAGATATGTCTCTTCTAATAGATTTTTGCAATGATTACAGAACATACTTATGTTGACAAGTATCAAGCATTCTCTTCTCCATAATTATTTCAAGTTTTGACTTCAGTTTGTTTTAATCTCTCCTTTCTACAAGTAAAAAAAAACTCTACATCACCAACCATCATGCGTCCATCTTATGTTTGACACAATTGGACAGCATATCTGTCTCGCAAAAAGTACATGTAGATCTGCACAGTCTCTTGGACTTAATTTGTTCATCCATGATCACTAAAATATTTGTTCCATCGAACATGTCGGTTGACTTGCATACCATCTGTGAAGAAATTTTCACTCTGGTCGAACTGCATGGAATATTTTAGGGTAGTCCATTAGGGTAGTCCATGGACTAGGGGTCATTGTTTTGTCGATCGCCTTCCGGCTTTGTCTTCCCGGGTTTCTTGTATTAATTCTTTGACCTCGTCGACCGCGCTGTTGTGACCGATACATCACCTCACTCATAAATATCTTTACCAGCTTTCACCTGCGTGTGAGCAAAAGCCGATAGGCAAAAAACTACATACTTACGAAAGGAAAACACATGAAACAAAAATGGCTGACTTCAGTGCTCAACAAACTCCCACCCAGGCTCTCCATTTTTCGGGCCAAAATGTACGCCTTTCTGGTCTCCCTCAAAAACACTCTTGGACAAAAACAATACTTAGCAGGGGACGTAGGGAAAAATTGTTTAATTCAAGTTTAATAATAATAATAATAATAATAATAATAATAATAATAGCAAACTTTATCGAGCACTTTTCCATACAAACTTGAATCTTACATGTATCTGGTAAAAAATTCAGAAATTCTGTTGTTCCTTAAGTTTTCGGTAATTATAATAGTAATAGTAATAATAATATCAAAATAATAATAATAATAATAATAATAATAATAATAATAAGCTGGCACAAAAAGAATACAAAAGGAGACATGATAACGTGGCTAGAGCAATCCATTGGGACCTGTCAGGAAAATGTGGGTTTGAACGAAAGGAGAGATGGTATGACCATGTTCCAGACAGTGTGCTTGAAAATGACGATTACAAACTTCTATGGGACTTCAGTGTGCGAACAGACCATGAAATAGGGGCTAGGAGACCGGATTTGGTGATCATTGACAAGAGAGACAAGAGCTGTCAGATTATAGGTGTGGCAATTCCAGAGGATAATGGGGTGAGAGAGAAGGAAGATGAAAAAGTTGAAAAGTATCAAGATCTAGCAAGAGAAGTTCGAAAAATGTGGGGTGTGAGGACAAAGGTTATTCCAGTGGTAGTGGGAGCATTGGGATCAATACCACTGAGATTGAAGGACAATCTGAGAGCCATTGAGGTGGGCATTCCTGTTGGACTGATCCAGCGATGTGCATTGTTGGGGTCGGCAAGAATTCTTAGAAAGGTGCTGGAGATGTAGAAAGAAGAGAAAAAGCAAACAAGGGGTGTTTCTTGGCCTCCCTAGGCAACTTGTTGTTGCCCGGAGCCAATGACGAAACCAGCTTCAATATCATCAATAGCTGTGCGAATCTTTAATAATAATAATAATAATAATAATAATAATAATAATAATAATAATAATAATAATAATAATAATAACGAATATTTATTCAGGATAGCCCTTCAGTGCAAGAGTACTGTTATCAAAGGGGTCCTGTCTAAATAACATAATATAAGGATGAAAACTAAAGTAAGTTTAGCATGACTTCGTAAAATTATTAACTACACTATACATAAATGAATAAATTAATCAGAATCGAGTGAGTGCCATTCGAGTTCCTCCTAAGCTCATGGATGTTATATCATCCATGAGCAAAAACCAAGACGAAATGAAGTCACAAGGGGCCATTTAGGACTAGGCAAGGTTAGACTACGAGTAGTCCCTCTTTCGCGTCCGTTGTGAGTGCCGTGCGAAATCCTGGTTCGCGAGCTCCTCGCCCCCAGGATTTCGCGCGGTCATTGTTTCCTCGCGGTTTTCTCTGGCGTCTCGCACGATGGACTGAGCGAAAGACGAACTACTCGTAGTCTAAGGCAAGGTCGGACAACAGAGATCAGATATGACAGATATGACATGTTCCCCTTGCCAACACAAATCCAGTTTAAGTCCAACAATCTCCAAAAATAGTGTGACCTTGTCTCATTAAATATCACAACCAGAAACCAATAATATCTTGACAAACCCCAGGCTTTAAAATGCAAAGGATTTATTTGTTAAAATGGCGTTGATCCTTTTTCTTTGTACATCATATCCGCCACAGGCACAAATTTGTGTCCAGAAATAAATACATTTTGCTAAAAACTTTACACTTATAATCCAACATAATTTAAGGCTTACATAAATATAAGTGTTGACATAAATTAATGTTTCGAAATTCGTTTAACGACTTACTTACATTAATTCAAAAAGGCAAGAAAGAGAAAACTGAAAGCCTTCCTAGTAATGCATTGTGGGCCTACAGTCTCATGTATGGCTCATTAGTAATGACTATTAGTGAACTTGCAGTTTGGCAACTAAAGTTCTCTTAAAAAGATCAATTTTTCTTTTACTCTGCGTCAAATGCTGTGCCGGTTATTAATTAATTTTCTGTTATAAAAATCTAAGGAATTCGCGCTACTTATATGATTTGTTTTCGCGCATCTCGTCTGGAAAAATTGAGGCGTGTTTCTCCTCGCGGTAAAATTTCTGATTTCATCTTTATCACCATCACCGGTGGATTGAAAAGAATTTAAAAATTTTTCCTCTTTCATAAAATCTATAGACATTATAGTCATTATAAGGTTTCGAAGAGAATGAATGAATAGAACAGTTCGTTCAGAAAACCTCGCGAAAATCACTTTGTTCAAAATCGCTTGTGCTTCGTAAGGAGCCACTAAGAATATCTCTTTTAAAACGCCTAATAACCCGCTTAATGGAAATGAAGTTCACGCCCTGATTTAGGGTTAATTATGCAAACCAGTGCAACAAAACAAATTATCACTGGGAGTATTGATAATACTAACTTAGAATTGTACTAAGTACTAAGGAAACCTAAATTTCGGGTCAACTTTGCCTCATTTTGTCACAATTTCCACCAGTTCTCAAACGTTTCGTCCTATTCTTGATGAGCGGCTAGGTCAAAGTGAACTAAGCATCGGTTTATCCAATCTTTCGACCATTGTAGAAAGGAATTTTCTTACTTTTAAATAATTTAATTAAATAAACTGGTGTGACTGTGAGTCAAACTGTCTCTTTCAGTAATGTGCTTGACCACCAATGAGAAGTCTTGGAGAGAAGGTGCAGCGAAGTGAAGTTTCATTTACTGTCGCTTATTCTGGCTGCATTCTCTGTTGTGTGTTCCCCAAGCAGACAGCTGCAAGATTGAAACCAGCGCCTGTATTAGTCAGGTATACGGAGCCATCATTCCATCAACAGAACTACATCTGGAATACTTTCTTTTGGGAAAATCAGTATCACCCGCTGTATTAATACCATAAGTGTTAACAAAATATACGAAAATATCCGATAAATGCCTTTAACTACGCTCAATGCTGGTTGGACAGCAAATTTGGAAAGTGAGAAGCGTAACAACAAGAATTCACACGAGTGCACAAGTGATTAACACTTTGTAGGGATAATAAGAATCCAAATAAAGTTCTGTTAACAAAATATACGAAAATATCCGATAAATGCCTTTAACTATGCTCAATGCTGGTTGGACAGCAAATTTGGAAAGTGAGAAGCGTAACAACAAGAATTCACACGGGTGCACAAGTGATTAACACTTTGTAGGGATAATAAGAATCCAAATAAAGTTCTGTTAACAAAATATACGAAAATATCCGATAAATGCCTTTAACTATGCTCAATGCTGGTTGGACAGCAAATTTGGAAAGTGAGAAGCGTAACAACAAGAATTCACACGAGTGCACAAGTGATTAACACTTTGTAGGGATAATAAGAATCCAAATAAAGTTCTGTTAACAAAATATACGAAAATATCCGATAAATGCCTTTAACTATGCTCAATGCTGGTTGGACAGCAAATTTGGAAAGTGAGAAGCGTAACAACAAGAATAGGCCCTTTGCAGGATCCGGTCACATGGTACGGAATTAATTACGCTGGGACGCAAGTTACGCAGTGGGACTTCCAAAACAAAGGAAAGTCGGGCTGGACTGGTACGAATTCCTTTGTTTTGGAAGTCCCACTGCGTAACTTGCGTCCCAGCATAATTAATTCCGTACCATGTGACCGGATCGTGCAAAGGGTCTATTCACACGAGTGCGCAAGTGATTAACACTTTGTAGAGATAATAAGAATCCAAATAAAGTTCCTCATTCTTGATTCCGTAAATGGCAACCCTTCAGTTTTTAACTCAGAACCCAAGTTGCCACTCTGGCAAATCAGAAAGGACGCAGACAATCCAGTAAACCAATCGAAACTTTAAGCGAATACGTATAGACAGTGCTAAGCGCTAGAATACGTGCACGAGTGAGTCACAATTGGTTTTGGTTTTACTTCTGGTTGGTTGAGAAGGTGGCGTGAGTCAACCAATCGCTAAGCGTAGTAAGACCTTGCAATGCAAAACCAAGGCAAATGCTAATTTCATGCGACACTAAAATGAAAACCGCTCCTATAAATATTTGTAAATATCAATAATAATAATAATAATAATAATAATAATAATAATAGTAATAATCATAAGAGATAATTTAAGTCAAGTTTGTCCGATGTTCTACTTTAACCTCTGTATGCTCACCTGACACTCGGAGCTGCAGTACCAGGCCGCCTGACAGCCAGAACACAGAAACGAGGCATCACGCTTGCACACTGAGCACCGGTTCACTCCGTCGTCTTCTGCTCTGCCAGCGCCGCCTTTACTTTCCTCCCGTTGGGGTATGAGTGGTCCTCCTTTAGGCTGCACAAACCCGTGTAGTGCCGCTCCCGGATGTACTCCAGCTCTTTTCCGATCAATTACTCCGTGCGAGCGAACCGGTTGCTCGCGATTGCGATGCCATAGAGAATCTCGTTCAAATATTGCCGCATTGTTTGATGTATTGCTAACCAGTTCGTTTTCTCGCGGACGACTGACTCTGGTGTCTGTCGATTCGTTTAGTTTATCCCTTACTTGAGAAGCTGAGTTCACTATAAGGTCTTTGGGACTCGATATGTGTGCCTCTTTCCTTTCCAAGCTGAGTGCACTGGGACTCAAGTGCTTAGAGTGTTGACCTGAAGCAGAAGAGGAAACCGAAGACGCACTGAGTTTAAGTCTTTTTACTCTTTCATACTCTTCACGTTCGGCGCCATGACTGTACTGCGGAGGCGAAGAATGACGCATGAGAATTCCGCTATGAGAGTCAATTTCACTAAATCTTCTCTTTCTTTCCTGTGCAACTCTCTCTATGAAAAGTAGGCGCTCACGGTCAGCCATTCGTTTGTCTCGCACTCTCATTGCGTCCATGTGATCTCGCTTTTGTTCCATTCTGAGTTGATGATCTTTGCTAAATACCAGTGGGTTCACTTTGTCTTTAAGTTCTGCGTGAAGAAGTCTTCTGTTGGCTTCAATTTGTTCTAGACTCAATCGTTGTCTTTCTCGCTCTCGCTCACGTTCAATATCCTGTTAGAGAAGTAAACAGTAAATAGTAAATAATCTATAGTAAACAAACGTTCAATATCCTGTCGGAGAAATAAATAATAGTGAATCGACAGGACAACAGTTGCTATTTTCTCATATTCTTCAACCGCTCTAAAGACCTTAGTGATTTTACTACTATTTATTAAGAATTAACTTTAATTCTAATAGCACGAGTTTCTTTGCGGGTGTCTACTCACTGCTGCAGCAAAATTTCAATTACGCAATTTAACTGCAACAGACTGACATGAGTGACAAAACACTTCAAATCCAAGCTGAATTTTGGAGTAGTTTTCGTCAATATAGGAGAACGTCCCAGTGAAACCAGAAGAAGTTTATGAACAGTTAGGAAAGGGGCAAATTGTTTCATTTTCTACTCCTCCGTGAACTAACCTGTTTGATATGGGGCGGTAAGTCCTTTCCAACATCTGCTAAGTGACTTTCTGGTTTTCCTGCTGCGGCAGCCAGTCGCTCCATGGCCTGCCGTGAATTCATGATCAGCCCATACTCTCGAGAGGCAAGGGAAGTCGGTGGGGAATAAACATGAACTTCGGAGGGCAGTCGAGCGGAGTCAGGGCCTCTCCGTTCTAACGAACCATCTGGTCGCACAAAGATGGATTTTACCATGGTTGAGCCACCCTTGGTGACAGGCAAGGATGAAGCCATTCTACTTAGTAGCTCACGGTGTGAAGGCTCCGACGCTCGAATTACTTCTCCGCGCCTGTGCATCTCCAACTCGTGCAGAGTGGCCATCCGGGGATCTATCCTACCTGGAATACTCGCGCTGGCCAGGAATGATCTGTCTGGATACACTTTGTGACGGAGAGGTGGTGAGAGCTCAAATGGCATTCTTGACCTACCGTTATCGTCCTCAGCACGTACCAGTAAGCGATCTTCGGGGCGCTCTTTGTCTCTAAGTTCCATTCTTGTGTCTTTCTCCAAACTCCTGCTTCTCGCCTTGTGCTCTCCTGACAGCTCCAAGCGAAGCCTTTGTTCCGTTTCGGGGCTGAGGTGTTCTCTGGAGCGTTGTCCCTCCCTGTTCCCATTTTGTCTCGTTCTATCATCAAGCAGTCGAAGACCTGGGTTGACGATATTAGAATTTCCGTGTAATGACTCCGTATTTCGGTCTCTTTCTAGACGGCCAGCTTTTCCTAAAAGCTCTATCCCTCGAGGACCCAGCCCTTCTTTGCCATCCGATAACTTTCCAGAGTGTGTGACCGCATCTTTGGCTGACTGCATCCTTACAAGGGACGAGCTAGGTCCTCTGCTCAGCTCTTCACGCCTCAGCCGCTCAGATGGCAGTCTTATATCTGCTTCATCTAACGATCGAAGGCGTGGGGGTCCAGGTTTGAGAAACTCACTCATGATAGAGCTGGGTTCCCTCTCCTCTACAAGGCGTCGTAATGAAATTGTCTGGTCCCTCTTCTCTACAGGTGAAGTGGCCGAGCTGGATCCTCGTCCAGGACAGATCAAACTCGGATCTTTTGAATGCGGTGGTGTTGTCAACTTAGCCGGTCCACGTGAAGGTGAAGGAAGACCGGAGAGCATTAATTCCCCAGGGAGTGTCTTGGATTTTAACCCTTCATCCACCTTCACCCTCAACATTTCTTCCTCTCTTCTGCGGTTGAGATCAGACAAGGTAAGTGGCTGATGAAGGGGTCTCCGCTCATACAATGGGGGTATGTTAGGTACGACAAGTTCCCTGGGGGACCTTTCAGGAGACTTCTGGAGTTGATGAGGAGAACGCATAAGATCACCTCCAAAGCGCCGAGCTTTTTCCTCGTGCAAAGCTTCCAGTTCTCTCAGAGTAGAAGGGGAATGCTTTCCAATTTGCTGAAGATGAGACAGCATCAATGGAGGTCGCTTTCCTGGGACATGTGCGATAGGCTTCACCACTTTCGGTGTTTGCAGGACCGATTTGTCCCCCAGAGTGTCTCTACTGGGTGGTGATTGCTTATCTGGTTGGTATGCTTGACAGTCTGGTTGCCGGCATTGGCCTTTATCGCACTCTCGACGTTCACGTGACATAACTGCAGATAAATGATCATGACTGTGAGGTCCAAAGGGATGCATCGGACCATGATGGCTTGGAATATCGAGAATTCCGGAGTGAATACCTCTCGGCTTGTTGCCGTGAAAAGGACAGTTCACGTCCCGCTTGCATGGTATCCCAGACTTCATGTTGCCGGGCACATGATGTCCACAGTTGGTTGCAGGATATCGCCCTGCTTGGGACAAGGGATTTCCAAACATACCCGGCCCAGGTACTGCTGCACTGTGGGTAAGAAGATGCGGAGTAAATGTTCTGGGAGAATAGCCTTTCAAATGCGGAGATGTAGGACCGAGGCCAGGTGAAATGGGCATACCATTCCCATCATGCATTGGTACGACTGGAATCAAAATGGCGGCGCGATGGGGTGGGATGTGCATAGGTCGACCAAATTTATCCTTCATACTCCCTGGAATCGTAGGATTCACCGTACCGAAAGGCTTCTTTGCTGAGGAGAAATACGTCACTCTGTCAGGTGAAGAACCGCTTAATGATTTTACCGGTGATTTCCGTCCCTCTTTTAGGCTTGAATCATTAGATCTGGAGGTAGAATGTTCATGGCTTGCTTGTGAAGCGTCGCCAATGTTTACCTTGTCTTCAAAGGTACGTTTCTTTTTCTCTTCATCATCATCTAGAATCTCAATAGGACTGATGACTTTGCGCGGTTGTTCTGTTTCAATTGTAGCAGGTTCGCTACCCCGTTGATTATCTGACGTAAATGACTCTTTCTCTTGCGGTTCTTCTGTACTTCCTTTGTCATCCACAATTTTTCTCAGTTTAGGTAAAGGTTCTAACCCAGAGGCTTCCTTTGATGGCACAGCGTGTTTTAAAGGCGGTGGTGGAGGTTTACTTTCGATCGACTTAAAACCACTGTCATTTCCACCACTGGCGTCAGGCGAGGAAGGCTTTAATCGAGGTAATGTTTTAGGTACATTAGGTGGAAAACTTCTTCGTAAAAAACTCTTATGAAGTTCATTTTGAAAGCCATCCCTTGGAGAACTTGCTGGATCTTCGTGATCACTCTGCTGTTTCGGAGAAAACGTGCCACCGACTTCAGGTTGCTCGGCAAAATCATCAGGTGACGTTCTTGTGTTTTCTTTATCAGTCTCGTTCTCTTTTTCTCCTGAGTGAGAAAGCTCGTCTTCTTTGCCAGCTTGGTTATCTTCCCTGTCTTGCTCGTCGTTTGTATCTATTGCATGCTGCAGGGTGTCCTCGGCGCACAGTTTTTTCTGCTGCAGTAGCCGCTCCACAAGCCAGTTGTGTCTCGGCAGATCTCGCGCGTAACGGTTTTGGCTGATAAGATGAGGCGGTGTGGATCTTTCTCTATCTCTTTCCTTTTCGTCGCTCTTTCGTTTCGTTTTTCCGATTCGTTTTTCTTTCCTGGCTTGTTCCCTTTTTCCATCTTCCTCCATTGCGCTTCTTTGTGAGTCTGCGTTCAATTCCTGCGCGCTATCATAGTTGTCTGAGCCAACAGTCCCCATGGCAACAACCTCCTCAATAGTATTCTCTGCGCGATAGCATTCTTCGTTCGGAGAAAGCGATCGTCGTTCACCGCTTTTTACGTTCCCGTCATCGTTTTCAATCTGACCACTTTCTTGGATAGTAGTTGAATCGGTCTCTCTAAGAGTATTGTTATCTATATCCTTATCTTCTGACCCGTGACTAGGAGAACCTCTTGAAGTCATTAACTCATTACACGCATTTGGAGTGTCAATAAGTTCCAAGAGCCCCTTGCCTTCCACTGCCGCCGCCTGCTGTGGTGCTTCACATACGTTTTTACTCTTGCTACGTAGTGTGTCATCGTCGCTTTCAGAATCAAGCTGCTTGATTGCTTTACTTGAATTAGCATCTTTAACAGCTGGACGAGCTTTGTTTGCCTTGGATTTCCGGCGTGGGTTATTCAAAACTGGTTTATGAATGTTCTTGTGGCCTTTCGGTTTTTTGCGCTTCTTTTTCTTAATTTTGCCGCGGGGCACTGGTGCTCCACCCTCGGGTTCACTGAGTTCACCAGCATCCGACATACCTTCGATGTTTGAAAGTTCCGATTCGTTAGCGATATTTTCTGAATTTTGTTCGACATTAAATGAATTGTTCTGTGAGGTTCCTTTCCCTTGAACGTCCTTAACTTCAAAATTTTCTTTTCCAGCTTTGCTTTCTAGGATTCCCACTCTGTAAGGTGCTTGCTTTTTAGTCTCCTTTTCCGAACATTCGTTTTTGCTAGGGTCTGTCGACTGTCTGTCATTGACTTCAAGACCGTAGGGACGATGGTTCCACAAATCTGAGTTCTCGTTTTCAATGTCATTTCCATTGTTTATTTCATCTACAACACCACACGAAGAAACTTCATTAGTTTTCTGTGGCTCACAATCATTGCCATGTTTACTAGAGTGCTCGCACTGCATGTCGGGCTCGTCCATCAAGCGCGCAATTTTCGAGTTTTTGATACTGCTGTGATCTGGGTCATTAGGTTGTAGATAATCCATGCTGTCACACATAGAGCTACTCTTGGTAGTTTTATCATCACCGTTCGAATTTCCTTCCTCACTAGGGCACTCACAAGACATGTACCCAAGATTGTTCATCAAGCTTTCTTTGGAAAACAAGTCGGTTTTCGATGGCGAATCTATCGAGTCGCAATTTTCTTCTAATCCATTGCATTTTGTTTCCGACGCAGAATCCAGTCCGTTTTCGGTGGAGCTAAAGGTCTTTGTATAAGTTGGGCTTCCACCATTTGTTTTAAGTTCGTCGTCCGAACTTTTTCTATCTTCCACAACAGCCTTTTCTATATCGGCATCGCTAAAAGTAAGCTCGTCATCAGAAACATTCTCAAACTTTAACGGTTCAAATTCAGGTCGATTGGTGACGTTGTCTGCTTTGCATTGCACTCCTTCAGTTACGGCGTCCTCAGACTGAGACGGGCTTGTACCTGCGTTGTTTTTGTACCGAATCCCTTTGACTTCAATTTTACTCTCATTTACAAATTCGATGTTTTTCATTTCCTGTACCGTTCCTCTGCGCATAAATCTATCAAATAACGACTCCCGCTCGACTGGAAGTTTACAAACAATATCTTTCTTCTCCTGGTTTGCATGTTCATTATTGTACTCAGGGGAGTGGTCACCGTAACATCGCTCATACATAGAATGACTACACTCTTTGTCTCCGTCGTGACACAGCTGCTCGTGACAGTTTTCACTGCAAACCTTCTCGTCGTCCACTTCCACAACCGCCCTGTCCGTCCCAAGGCCGTCTTTCTTGTTTTCGAAGATATCGGCAAATTTCTTCGTGAGTTGTTCGCGTTGCAAGAGTTCAGCGCGCGCAATATCTTCACTGAGTAATCTCTTTTGTCGTGCTAAATCCTGGGTGAGTCTCTGTTTTTCCCGCGGCGCGTCACGCCGATGGGAAATAACTTTAGCTGTTTTATTCTCATCTATTTGTTGGTATCTTTTACTTCCCGGGTCACTGGCCGGGGATAATTTTCTTCCCTCGGAATCTTCCACGAGTCTTGCGTTCCGCACAGGGGAGCCATAGCGCCCCGAATGGCGTGAAACCTCGCTACTATGTCTCTGAAAATGGTGTGAGTTTTTGCGCTGCTGACTGGGGTCAAATTCTGAGTTTCGATCAGGATAGGGATCCCTTTCCCGAACAACCGGGCGAGCCGCGGGTCTGCTGGTCCCTCGACCACGTTTATCTCCACTTGACTTGGACCTGTGGCTGAACGTGGGCCTTCCTCGTGGTTTAGCTCCATCACGTGGATGCAAGTGCGAGGAAAAGTAATAGCTTGACATATCGCCGCGCGAGGAAACCTCGTGTTCAGTCTTAATACTACTGTCTCTTGGTAGATCTTTCTCGTCTTCCGTCGAATTTCCTGAACTCACGCAAGGTTCCCCTGACTTGAGCTGAAAAGAATTGAAAAAGAAAGACATTAAAAAGGAAATATTTACCTGTTACGCATAGTAACTGCTGAGTCACTTCAGCACAGAAATCACTAAGCACAATCTGTAAAATAGGTAGCTACACCTGGCTTAGCATGTTGTGATAAAAGGAGTTACGCACGAACAGCATTTTACTACTGTGGAGTCAGTTTCGTACTAACACAGAGGTCGCAAACTGAGTAATTTACAGGATCTAATCAGGCTTCTACATTGTACTAACGCAAGCGACACAAAAGACTGATTTTTAGATGAATTATTATGGAAACAAAACTATTTAACTCACTACTGTAGCTCTATCAGTAATGACAGCTTTCAATATCTGCTTGTTCCTCAATCAATATCACATTTAAGAGCCACTTGAAACCCGTATTATCAGTATTTTGTCTGATATCTAGCTACCGGCACCTCCATATGAAATGTTGAATCAGAGCTTCGCACACTGAAAAGACAACACTAACATTACCTCAAACTTAGTAGCTCTAGAGATGCAAGGAACGCTGTAGCAATTAGCCTCGCAAAAGCTTGAGTTCCATCTGATCAAACATTTTACTGACACGAGTTTGCCGTAAACGGCTCGCACGTTGTCGTCTCCGCGTTTATTTACGCTCGATGAAACACGCAATATTGCTATCACTTAGTACAGCAATACTGGCCGAGAACAAATAAGTAAGCAGATATCACCCACTTCAATTATTTACCAACAATACCACACTATTCGGCAGCGTGTTAAGCTTGATATTGGCCCGCACATATGATGAGAGGTAAATAAAACATCCGGCTGAATGGCTGGTATGTCGAGTCATATTCACTCACTATTCATCTAAATGCGTATTATATTCCCGTGACTGTTTCCATTGGACTTTCATATAACAAGATCAGAACAGGAAATTCGAAACGTGTTAGCAGCTCAGAAGGAACACTCTCGAGAGGTCAAACCTTTCAGCAAACAGTTCCCGCGTGTCGTGAAACTTTTTTGAAAAATACTGTCATTGAATTACGCAAGAAATCAAAAGTTTACCCGTGACCAGCTCATGCAGAAATGAACACAACAGCACAAGCCGAGACAATAGCATCAAATTATCTTTTTGTGCTTGAGACGTTATTTATTATTTTCATATCTATTGTTCTTAGGGCCGAAAGGAACGTGACTTGAGCTGAACGTGGTTTACAGCAGTTTAACAATTTCTAACTGATTCCATGAAAGTTGAAGCCACTCCCAGGGAAAAAGCCAAGTACATCACGTACAAGGTCAACTTGTGTATCAGTTCTTAAAATAGACCTCCACCAAGCAGAAAATCGGCGCCGACAATATACAATATTGGGCCTATTCCGGGATGTATGGGCCTCCTAAACCGATATTCCATTCTTAGTTATAAATAAAATAAAAAACAGCTGCATGCTGAGTGATTTCTTAACCTTAAACCCGTTGACAAGAAGCTATTTCGGTACTCCTGGTGACTGTACGAAGATGCGGAAAATAATGTACAAGGAACTGAGTACTTAGTGGTAGCAATTCAATCCACCGGTAAACGACGTAATTGATCGCTGGGAAACAAAACAAAACTAGAGTGAAAAAAGTTCAAATTCCGAAACCCTGCTTTGTAGTAAGATAACAGGCGATATCAAGTTTTATACCACACTTTGATCGCTCGTGTTATTTTTACATACCTCTTGTCGAACTTCCTGAGCCTAATATTTTTGCGCGCTAATGCACGCGTGATAACACTTGATTTTCTTTTGATTCTGCATTACTTGTTACTATAGGAAATCAAGTAAATAACGAATCTGAAGCCCAACAATTAACCAGTAACAATACTTATACAATACAAGTAATCTTCATTACCTATACTGTTAGGGTGTAATAACGTATTGTTGGTCGATAGTTGACTTTTTAGCGTTCTCAGACATACTTTTGACATGCTGTGAGTCTGCCAGTATTGTTCTCATGAAGATCCTTTACTCCATATTGTTCAAATGTCTTTGCTTTACCGTGTTTCTGACGTCTCCGTGTTTCGTGATCGGCCTGACAGTTGTTTAAAGCTTATCTAGTGGCGGGCCATTTGTTCCACATTTTTTCGCGGAAATACACTTAGGATTAACTCTGTAGACTGCCCCTAATGTTCATATCAGATCTAATCCCTGTGAACTGAAATTAACCTCGACAGCTCAGCCTCTTGTTACCTCATAACAAATCAATATGGGCACCGCAACCTGCGTGCTCAGCGCGGGTCTCGTGCAGGTCCCGAGTGGGTCCCGTGTGGTCTTGTCACATGCATCATACCACACATAATAGTTCTCTGAAAAATCATTAACATCTCAACATTTTGATAGCGGGAAGACCAACAAACAAACAAACAAACAAATATCGTACGTAAATAAATAAATAGAAATGAAAAAAATAAATACAAACTTAATTCAGACTAATTAAAAAAACAAAAGGAAGAAAGCTAAAAGCTTCTAATTGTATAAGATACCTGTAAAGGTTGTAAAAGTATTCTGGACTGCTACCTCTATCATGGAGGAAGACGACTAGAAACTATTCAGAGGGTCTGTGAAACGCAAATGGCGTCAACAACAACTTAATTCTAGCGAATGTTACAGTTTGCTAACATCTAGTTCATGATCAATTAGTTTTTGTAACAGGATGCTTACTCATACATAGGTTTGCAAAGAAGCTTCGAAATAATGAACCCTGTTTACGCAGAGATGTCTAAATTATTCTCTTAAAACTATCATTTTTTGCGGTCATCGTAGCTGTCACAGCCATTACCTGACGAACGAGTGCCTGCTAAAATATGTCACATGATTTCGACCTTTGCTTCTCTTTACAAAAAATAGAACACCACTTGATAAAATTGTTACGATTTTTGTCCGAGTCTTTACTTAAAAAAAATATGATTAATACAAAACAACAATATACAGACGTTCTGTCCACACTTGCTTGGCGACAAAATATAGATCAGCGAAAAGAATGTTACTAACTCAACATGACTTCATTGTATCTTCTCGTAACTAACAACAAATATATCAACCAAATATTGTTTGAATTGTCTTCATACTGGACTTGCGTGAATCAATATCAATGAAAATAAATCTTTGACTGAAAATGTGATTTTGCATATAAAGACAGATGTATAACTGTAAATGATGTTTACTATTGTTGAACAGCTAAAGCGATTTCCTTTGTTGTTGTAGTTTTCTATTGGTTGACACCGAAGTCAATGGAGTAGAAGTTGGGAAATGACTGCTGCTGCTCAGCGCCAAGATATCAGAGCATCAAAATTTGTCAGGATTCAACGAGGCCAAGTCCTTGTATTGAAAGTCAAGGATGTCAGTCATATGAACGCGACATCCCCCAGGCCGAGTGTTTGAAGTAAATCGAAAAATACGAAACCATTGAAAGCAAACTGATACAAATATGATCATCGACTACAAATATTGACCAAAAGTCAACCAAAGATGCCATTTTGCATGACATATAAGGAAAAACAAAAGCCTTTTCAGTCCTTAAACTGATCAAAGAATAATTTCTCCTGCAAATATCAAAATAGACAGCCATGCAGGTCATGAGAAAACACTGGCTGATCTGCAAGGGTGGCTGAATCGTCCTGACCAACACTAAACAGTTTTACTACCGAGAGCAAAACAAATGAATGAAAACTAGTAAGATCTGAAGATTTGTGTTAAATTTGTTAAAGGTAGTGTGGCAAGGTTATAAAGCATGAAGCTGACAGACATCGGTAAACTGATGTCTCCAAACACCCAAATTACACTGAATCAATGTTACAGAATTCAAGGCGGTTTCCATTCGATCATAAATTCCGTTTTGAATTTTCGTGCATCACTAGTAGCGAACGGGGCAACATTTCCTGGTCACTTGTACTGGACTGGAGAATGCCTCCGAAATATTCAGAAAAATAGAACGACCTCGTAAGTTATACACTGGCATAAATGTTTCAACAAATTCCTCCAGGGATTTTCCGGAATTAACAGTAAAGTGGTTCATATTTGACACATTCAATCGTTCTGATTTTCTAGAACCTTAACCAGGAAATTTCCGAACATCAGTTTGCTCCGTTTCGAAATTCCGGAAAAAGCGCCCACGGTTCCTCAGACTTGAGCGTGTACTTCATGTAAGCAGTTTGCTAGAAAGCTATTTGAATGACATGTTTTGCCATGGTGAGACATGCAGCTGTTCTTGGCGATACTCACTTGACATAAGCAGACAAAATACGAACTGTGCATTCAGAATGATCTCTGAAAACTTATTAATTCAGAAGAACAACCAAACTATCCCTGCGACTGCAAGGGCCGATTGAAACAAGCATCCTTGTAAGTGGCAGATCGGTTGGTATGTGAGTGCATGTGCCGTTCTGTTCATAGCGATCTTAGGTTAATTGCAAGTCATTATCAAGCCTAGGAATAAGTCGACATTATGCCTTCTATAGCACAATTTAAGCTTCTTCTAATCAGCCATCCTTTTGTGTGCGTCGTTGTCAGCGAAAATAAACGAAGGTTTCTGTATTGTCCTTGAACAAAATCGTCACGAAAGCACTAGCCAAGCCATTCGAGTCGGCCGGCCAACAGCTTAATGTTACCTTCATCAAACAATATGTTATGTCCCTCGAATCACCAGGAAATTAAACTCGGGAAATAATTACAACCGAGTGGAAAATACCCTTACTGCCGAAACGTCTATAGCTACCTCTTAAAAGTAATCGAAATTAAGAACTACCACAAAGTTTTGTATCTTTCGGTAGGGAGAAAAGCGTTGTTTATTTTTTTAACTCTCAAAAAGAAATGATTTTATTCAGGAAAACATTTAATATCCGGCCGCAAGAAAAGTCTTCCCTAACCAAACAAGTCCCACAGCGCCGGCAAATCAACCGAAATTACTGAAGCGACCATTTTAACAGACAGCATTACATGAACTCATCACAAGAAGCAAGTTAGTTTTACCGTGTGAATTCTTGTCTTTCTGACTCCTTTTCTCGTGGGTTTACTTTCGAATGGATTCTCCAGATACGGACAAAACGCGCCGATAGAACAGTAAACACACATCCACGGCGCATCAAACTCTAGGGCCTCGGCGGGAATAGCGGGATGATGACACTCTTGATGATAGCCTGAAAATAAAAACATGGAATTCACTTAAATTGAATTGGAGCTGCAATTAGCAAAGGTGTAATTTGGTTTCAGGCTTCCATCTAATCTATTGGTGTCAGCAACCGTTTCAGTTGATTCCGGCTAAAAACTCTTGGCAACCTAATTATTTTCACTACGTTTATATACGCACGCAAAGAAAAGGGAATCGCCAAAAGTCGTGCTTTCCGGCTTCTTTAATTTTTAAAGAATGCTGTGGTCAACAGAAAGGTTGAATCGATCAAGATGCGGCTAAAATTCACCGAGATTACCATGGAGTAAACGCACTGCTTTAGCTATCAGCCAGCTTTAAATCGTGACACAAAAAAGCGAACAGAACACGGATACAAAAAAAAAGACATGCTTAAAATCTAACATTGTCGATTGAACTAACCAAGCAAAGTTGTCAACAAGCGGCAGACTAGGTTAGATGTTAGATGGAACCATTTGTCTCACATAACCACCTGCGCTTAACAGACAGTCACTGTAAACACCTTCTCAGCCCGCCATCTTGACTGAACAAATTTTCAAATATAGGTGCGTTCACGCTATAGTTAAGTCACTCTTTCGCTTCGTTTTGTTTACACGTCGTCAAGAAAATATAGGTGAAAATTATTATGTACTTCGCATTCTAGTTATTCACACCTGGTCTGAATATGAACCGAAAACTGGAGCAAAATTATCAAAAAACGAAGCAGATAAATGCACGTGGGCGAAAAAGTGTAATATTCACAAGGCCGCACGGAATTTCCAATTAAAACGTGTCTCTCGCATAATTTCTAAGCACTAGGTATCGAACCGAGAGTCCAAAAATCAGTTTCCGGGTAACGAAACGACGAAGATTGTGCGACACCATTGTCCGCAACCCGAAAGCAAAAGGTGGAATATGTTATCGGTAACTCTTTGTTGCGTAATTAAAAAATATATACAAGATATACCAGAGCGAAACACAAGTATATGACTACTTTCATCTGGTCGGCTTCCTTGTTTCAGTTTCACAAAATATTCCCTTACCGCACTCTCATAACACAGGCGATGAAAATCCTTAATTTGCTTTTCGTAAAAATATTGCCAGGGAGAAATGCGTCTGAACTGCGAACAACACTATAGCACCGGAGAAGCAAGACAAGAGCAGCTGAAGAAACAGCACACCAACTTTCGGTTGGACATAATTTCGTTCAATTAATGGCCATTTGCAGAACAATGGCGGGGCTAGAAATGAGTAAACATCGGCAATTATTCCAAAAGTGAAGTGTTTGCAAGAGAAACAGATAAAATGAGGGGAAAGAGAGTAGACTTCTTATGAGCTGTCAAGGAAGCGAGGAATTCTCGGTAATAACATAAAAACACAACACACACAACTGAACCAATCGCTTTCACCTGTGTTTGTGTCCCTTTGTCAGGTGCTTGCTGATAGATCAGAGAACAACTAAAACACAGGAAATTGGCTGTAAAACTCGTTTCCGTTGTGTGTCAGCCGTGACTATACGAGTGCAAAATTTAATTCAAGCTTGTGAATTTTCACTGGGACGGCAAGAATGGGTCAACACTATTATATGCTGCTGGCCGCTCACGTTTTAAAAACGACTTAAGTATGAGGACACAACAAGAAAGTCAAGTCTAAAAACGATCAAAGTGCTTGTCCATCACAGGCAGATAAAACAAACTTTAAACTCTCCCTGAACTAACAAGTGAAAAATCCCTCCTACCACGAGAAATTAGCTACAAGGCGAGAAATCGCTAAAATCTATCGGCCATTTTAGACTTCCGCTCTATTTAGGTCTTTGTCATGATGGATGACGTTTTTAAAACTTCAAAATGTAATATTAGAATGACACAAGATAACAAGAGAAAACCTCCAGTGGCAGAAAAGCTTTCCAAAAACTCTATTACGGAAATAACTGGGCAAATACCAACATAAACCTTAAATAACGTGCAATAGAAACTATCACAAGCGAACAGGAGCCAAGAGTCTGGCGAGGATTCACCAAACAAGAAACTTCACCTAAGAATGTTAATTCAGGAAAGAGTCCCACTGCGCTTTTGTTCGACAAGATCAGAGCGTCTCTTCATGAAGAAAAGCAAGTTATAACTAAAACAAAAACAACACAATTCACAATACACAGTCTGCGACTTTAACGGCTGCCATCTGCCTTCACATCTCGACATATTCTACGCTTTTGTTTGTTTTCCACAAAGAACGACAAAATTGAAAAACTGTTCTCTCTGATTAGGAATAAACATTACAAGAAAAGAGAGTGTGTTCATACAAACTTCAGCAACCGTTTCACCTGTCTTCAAACTGCCACTTATTTCCGACGGAGAGCGAGCGCGTTGTCACTTATTTTTGACAGGAATATTAAATATTTCCCCGCTCGGCGACCTATGTCAACTTAAACTTGACTTCAAGCACATAAGATAAATTAAGAATTTTACAACTTTGCCTTTACAACGTTTTCTTGTGAAACCGCACTTTGCTTTCGATGTTAAAACAATACACTTTCATAACGAATTAGACTGAAAATAAAATACAAACACAAATGAAAAATGAACGCCAACTATAAAATCCCATCTTTTCAGGATTGGAAACGAAGAAAAGAAGGTTTAAATGACAGACTGTGATGACAAATGATAGAAAAATAACTCACATTCATATTCATCTGGCGAGCCGCCAGATAGACCGGAAAATCTCCAATCTCAACACTGAAGAATCATCATCCGTTTGGAAGACACCACACCAAATATTACCGGCGAGCAGGAAATCCACGAATGTAAAGGCGGAATTAAATAAAAACAAAATATTCACCAAAAAAATCACCAATACTTCTCTTTATGTTAGTGCGTTTGTTTATTTGGTAGTTTTTATTTTGGCGGATTGGAGTGACCCAGCAAAGAAAAAAATCAACAAGGAAGTTTAACGGTAGCATCATATAAAAGCTTTCCTTCCTGAAAGATAACAGGGCCAAAACATATTTATTATCAAGAGGAAGTTTGTACTTGTTAGAAATATACTTGATATACAGGTAAACGCAAAACCTCCCGCTTGCATTCACGGTGTGACGTCACTCCACGTTAAGAAAGTGGCTGGCCGCAACCAATGTTGAATCCAAAACTGAGCTGACCACGCGACTGTACGTCAGAACTGCTTTCAGTCCACGCCCGTCATCTCGTCCGTGTAGAAATGACGAAGCAGGACACAAGCGTAAACAACAATCTATCCGACATTCTCCACACATACTAATGACTGAAATCTAACAACAAATGAGAATGTGTTCCTTAAATTCCAAAACCAAAAACACCAAAACGTTTGGGGTTTGTGCTATATATACATGTATTTTAAGTTTTGTCTCTGTCTGACGTTTTTTCTGTGGAAATAGTTGATCGATAACTACTGACTTATGATCGGCGAAAGTAACTGTTAGTGTCCAGAACAGAATATATATACAAAGCATTCAAAAGACCTTGGTGCCGGACTAACGTCAACTACGAAATGATCAGGATGTTCCACGGTAAAAACAATGCAAAGTAAAAACAGCATTGAATCAAAGACAACGAAAAGAAGTGAAACGGATTTGGCTGACATCACATGTCAAAATAACAACTTCGACTACAACTGTTTAAACATGGCGGAGGTACGCTGACAACAATGCTCCGACAAACGTATTGACGTAACTGATTGCTCTGTCATCCACAGACAGTGACAACATGGCTCTCTTTCTCCTTTGCTTTCCTTATCGTTGAGGAGAGAGACCGCTGTCGCTGCTGGTCACGTGACCACCCAGAGACTGGATGATAAATAAATTTGTTGTTTGGGGGCGGGGGGATGAAAAAGTGCTTTGATTGTTGCTGTGGTCTAGTACGTTAATTTCGAATCCTCGAGAAATAGCTTAAGTGATGTACCCTGGATAAATATATATTTCGTTTCACCTCTGTGAAGCTTAGAATACGGCTGGAGAATTTGAAAGATGTACTGCCCGAGTGTGGCTTACAGCGATCGCGTTGCTTTTGCTTCAGTTACCTCATGAACAAAATATTCGTTGACCCTTCCGCTTGTGTCACACGTGACTAGCCGCGACCTGGGTCTCTCTCATCAACGACAAGGGAGCAAAGGAGAGAGAGAGAGCCTAGAATCAAGTTGACACAATGAAGTTAAGATGTAGATCAATAACGCACAAACGTTTCCTTCTAGTGAAGGAAAACTTGTTAGTTGTGGAGGACTTGATTTGTCGTTATCGACAACTTGACACATACACAAGCTATTTATTATAATAATAATAATAATAATAATAATAATAATAATAATAAAAATAATAATTTTCGTTTTGTGGTCTTAAATCATAATAATAATAATAAGCGCCCTTACGCGAGGAGGGTCTTGGATATCGAACAAGGAACTTTTACACCCCTTATTTTCACGTCAACAGGCGGCATGGGAAGCGAGTGCTTGCAATACCATTCCAGACTGGCGCAGCTGATCTCCATCAAGAAAGGAGAACATTATGCTAAAACAATCTCCTGGATAAGAGCAAGGACATCCTTCGCTTTACTAAGATCCGCACTAATCTGCCTAAGAGGTTCAAGAGCTAGAAGGAAAGCCTTTTGTGACTTTAAGAACATTGATATTGACGTTGAAACCCAGGAGGGAGCCATTATGTAAACACTGTTGAAATAGGTCTTAATAGTTTATTTCTTTTATTTACTTTTACCTTGTAATATACCGATATTGACGTTGAAACCCAGGAGGGAGCCATTATATAAACACTGTTGAAATAGGTTTTAATAGCTTATTTCTTTTACTTACTTTTACCTTGTATATACCAATTTGTATGGAATATGTTAATTAATAATAATAATAATAATAATAATAATAAACCTTGATATAGGGGGCTCACTTCACTGAGAAGTGGTATTCTGTGAGGCCCTGTGTACTATGATTCTCAGCCTCGTCCCTAACTGTGCTTGCGGTGTATGACATATGTAAACTGCAGACTTTTCAACTAATGTCGTACTCCCATTTTCGTAACCGAGATCTAACCGTAAACAGGCAAACCTGAGTGATATTCAGTCTAACCTGAGCGCTATTTTGGCATAAATGATCTCTGCACTCTTCAGCCTCAGTCTGCACATTCGTACAGCCCCGTGCTTGCGTCTTCGTCTTGCTGTTGATTTATACCCGTACACAACATACCATTATCAATTCCGTCAGTTGTAGACTCGTCTTAGAAAGAGAAGCTTGTACAATCTAGTAATCCAAAGTGAACATTGCCCACTAACGTGAAGTTTCAGTTGGTGTACTTGGACAATAACTTCAGCGTCCAAAATGCTGGTTGAATTAGTCGAATCAGTATATCAAACTGACCGTGTGAAGCAGCACGCCTTCTGTTTTTAAACAGAAAACAGGCCCACCGATTTTGACGTTATTTAAACCAGCGCGAATGCTCTCTCTCATCTGCTTATCAGCTGAAATAACTGAATGCTTTTGTTTGCTAAGACATACAGAGCTTTTTACGGAAACTAACTCTGCATCAAGGGAAGAAATTTAGACTTGGAATAACAAAACGTCCCTCATTTTTCTCCCTCTTGTTGGTTAGGACATATAGTGCTTTCTATGGAATCCAATCCTTCATCAAGGGAAGACTGAAATTTAGCTCCTAAGTAACACAACGTCCTCAATTACTTTTGACATTAAGACGTTCAGTGCTTTTCAATGAACTAGAAGAAATTCACAGACCTTGCAAGACAAAACTTTTAGTTTCATATTAGTATCTGCCTTCCACCAGGAACGCGCGAAAAAACCGCGCTCTTATTTCACAACATCCTTAAGCAAAAATAAATAAATAGGAGACTATGAACAGGTTCATCCACTCTTGAAAAGAAATGAATAGTATGTTTTTAAAGGCAAATTGAAGTATCGCTCTTGATGTATCTTAGAGACATGTGCTGGCTAGCAACAGCTACCTTTCCTGCGGAATGTAGTTCGCCTTGACCGGTTGGCTAATAATCACAACAAGGTTTGTACAAATGGAACAAAATATAACTATTGTGCTAACTATGTACCCCATGCGCACCTTCTAAAAGCGCACCAGCTCTCTGCCACAAAAACCCAACGCGCGCGGTAAGTTTTGGAAATCAGTCTCGCTTCTTTGAAGTACTGAGAGACAGAGCGAAACAAAATTCACGAATAGGTTTATAGACAAGTATTTAAAGCGACACCGATTTAAATCGTATTTTGTTCAGTGCGTGACCTGATTCCTAATCATCATTGACGCCAGCTTTAAAACTAAGACGTAGGGCGAAGGGCCATCTTTACACCGACTACCGGCCACACACTGAACATTTGAGCATATGGATGAACGGTACAGCGCATTCGATTATCATAAAAGCCTACTTGAATCAGGACCACGACTATGGAAAATACCACATGACAAAACTTACTTTATACATCACAAAAATACTGGCCGAGAGGACTATAAATTGAAGTTAGCAGCATTTAGACTTTAAACATTGTTTGCTCTATTTTTCGTCTACCGATTTATACATCTCGCACTGATCCGTTGTCTGTTTTTCCACTGCTGATTTACATACCTCTGAAAATAGTCAGCCTCTAGCTGATTACGGTATCAATTGCAATCGAGCTTCTAACACTACCTGGTTGTTATTCGCTCGTTTTCGGCTTCAAATGTCTACTTGAAATTCCAAATTAATTCAATGCAAACATAGATGCCCGCTCTTGTGGGTTTGAAAGCCAGACTCGCCCATGTTTACGTGTGAACAATTATTGAATAATCAGAAACTGAAAAAAATCAATCATGCTCCTGGAGACAAAACTGAAAACGCCGAGATATAATACTGAAAACTTTCTATAGCTGCGTCCATGGACGATAAAAAAAGCTTCCTTCTACAAATTATTTTTGGCATGGCAGTTAAATGAGTTATTGGACCGGCCGGCCGATCAGTAAACGTTTTATGTGTTTTTATATAAACAAAACGGCCGGGAGATTAGGCAAAGTTTATGCCGCCAGCAGACCTTTACTGTCCAAACGTTATAGAGCCTAGGATGGTCAATGTAATCCCAAACAGCCACATTCGCCGCTTTACACTTTTCAGTGACCAACTTAAGCTGAATTTGTATGCAAATTTAGGTTTAAGAAACTGATATAAATTTTGTCGGACACGGATTAAGTAGAGAACAGCAGAATTTCTACTTTCTGACGCTAAAGGTTTCTACCCTGGAGTAAACCGGACTAGCCTTACAACAACATTTAACGTTTACACGCAAACATCGTGAAAGACAAACGTACAAATCAGTACAGTATAACAAACGCTATATGTGACGGCGATCTTGGCCGCAACGTTAGTGTTGAACGAGACATAGAGGACTCTTTAAAGAAAAGTGAAAAACTTGAGCCAACCTTGACAGCTATTGTTCAGCAACAGCAGCAGCAGTTAGTCTTTCGTTCAATCAATTCGAGACCGCCTCAGTTACTCAACCTCTCAAAGGAAGCCACGACAGTCGAGACCTTTGATGTGCGAAAACGTTTGTTCCAGGTGAATATCCATGCCAACGGCACTGCTCGAAAAGAACTTTAATTCCCTTGAATGTGTGTGTTCACAATGACACTGCTGAGGTTATCACGGTCCGCCTCTGACAAGCAATGACTTTTGTTTAACGCGACGCTGGTCATTTGACATCACCATGAATGGTGAAAATGCTTTGTAGCAGTATGGTCTTTGTGTTCGTCGTGGAAGAACAAAGCGACTGGTTCAATGAGATTCGTGTTTGTGTTTTGTTAAACAAAAGAACACGACAGCCATGCACCTGGTGAAAATCCTCAAACAGTCAGAGTGGATCCGTCACTGTAGCAATGTCGAATGACCGGCGATTTCTCCGTTACAAATTCTACTACTCGCTAATCACTCCATAAAACTTCGAAAACCAAAAAGTAAATGACATTTTAAAACAGTGCAAAGCACTATCATAAATGTTTAGGCTCAACGTTCAGTGGTACGGAGCGCTAGTGACGGGTTTATTCAACGTTGGTCTGTAGTCGTTGTTTTAAGCAAAGCCATGTTTCACTGGCTTTAAGCCGTGTTTTACATTAATGGAGGGCCAGCTAGTAATGATTACAAATTGCTTTTGCAAGTATTCCATTACAATCTACTATAAAGGAAAATTTACGTCATAAATTCAATAATTCATAAACGCCCCCAAAAATTTCAATATCTTTCATAACAATGCTCACACCAATCGCACAATTACAACTTACCAAAACTCATGACAACAAGAAGGTTTGAGACAAATCTATAACTGGTATAAAGACGGTTTAGGTCTAATGATATCTCAGACAGTGATTCTTTACTTTGAATACGTGTAAGACACTTGATTCATGAATTAACGTTTGCACATATCGATATCCTTCCTGACTGAAAACACGTGTGCTGCCAAAGGTACTAAAACCAGTAAATCAGCACAACCGCTACCCACTCTATCTCCATTGTTAGTTATCTGGAAAACATTTTAAATATCTTGAAGATTTTAAATATCTTAACGTCTTGAAGGAAAACATTTCTTTTGCTGTATGTTGTTTTAATTTGTTTTTGCTTTTATTAATATCTACATGTAGCCCCCCCTCCTCCCCCCCCCTGGAAGGGGGAGTGGGTAATCCCAGAAAAATTGGGTTGGGGTGTGCGGCTCGCTTTCCAAAACCCTTACCCCATTTATGACCAAAATCTGCAATTTTCCCTACCCTATTTATGACCTGACCAAAACTTTGATATCCTATTTATGACCATCGTGGCTGGCACAGTTGCCCTAAACATAATTTGTGAAGGGCTTTTGTTGATGGTCTTATCAATAATGAAGCAAAACATACTCAGTTCAAGACAAGAGTGCAAAAACCATACCCTTTGGGGCCGCACACACCCATATAGCCCACATAAGGGAGTAACCCCCCTCCCCCCCCCCCCCCGCCCCCAGCCAAGTAACCCTGTCTGGATTTCCTAAATCGTGACAATAGCCATCCAGCCTTGACATCATGACATTTTTTTTGTCCTTTGCCCCTGGTTTGAGCAAACACGACAATGCTGACACAGAAAGATAAAAAAGTACATTATATGTCAACAAGGGAAAATTTTGCTTTTTACTTGGCACCCATACTTGTGTGATCAGAGAACATACCGTAGTACCACATCCAGATGGAGACTAGTGTTGCTCTTTCATCCACTACAGGTTACCTCACCTCACCCCCCACAGCAGATAGTCAGGTAGCCGCACAAGAGTGGAGAAAGTGGGGATAAGTGCTTTACCATGGAAAACACAACACAAGACCCTAGTCTCCAGCTGGAGCAATTGAGCTGAATGGACTGAACTTTACACAAACACAGCTCCCACTCTAGAATAGCACTACACAACTTGCCCAACTATAAAATCCTCTAGCCCTGGACTATAAGACATGAATTTCTTCTCAAGGTAAAATATACATGTACCAAAGTTTGCAGGATAATTTTAATGATACTGACTCTCACTAGCAAGTGACACTTTTGAAGTTTCCAAAAGTCAAGACACCTCACAGATTGATATACTGTACTTGTCACAAAAACACTGTCCTTGATTTGTACAATAGCTTTTAGGTCACAAAAAAAGGGAACAAATCAGAATTACTGGTAATCAGAATTTAAGAAACAAGTCAATTGATCCATTAACAATGTCAGACACCATGCCACCTTAACTTTTCTTCAAGACAACTTTGCCAACATTTTCTTTACATGCAAAGGCATGGTGATTTGATTGTCTATTCACAGCTCAAGACACATCTTTAGGCTAATTAATGCTTTTACATCAGCGATGAGAAATATCTGGTCCAAATACACTGAGATGAAACCAACTAAACAAAAGAGAAATATATAATAACTAAAACTGACGTTTGAAGACCTGAAACTAAAATTTATCACTAAATAAGATTCATGCCCTGGCCTGAAAATACACTTACACAAGACATACAGAGATATAACACAAGATTAAATACACTCTAGACTCACCATTGAGACATGTGCTGAGATGCAACATTAAAGAATCTAGTTTTATCTTGCTTGCTTGTGCTTAAACAAAACTCTACTGAAGGAGTTACAGCTGCTACGAAAGCCAGGTTTAAGCATCAACATTATTGTTTCAGTTCATGATGTAAATATTTATGATTTCACGATCCGGACAAATTTTATGTTTACTTAATATCTATGGGAAGATCAACCTGACTCTGTGCTAAGTTGATAATATTTTATTCAATAGGAAACCTGATCGTATTTCTCCTTACTTTAAAGATTCTCAGACAGATTAAGATCACAAGAACAAAGCAGATCACCTAATAAGAAAACACTGCCTTGACCAACTACCATATTCTCAGAACTTGAAAGATTAAAAGAAAAACTTATCAATCACTAAATGAGAATTAATTAGGAGTTGGAATTAAAATGGTAAAAATAAAAGCTGCCATCTGCTGTGTGATGGATTAAAGTCATTGCTTCAGGAATAATATTTAATATGTTCAATAAACTGAAAGAGCCTGGCAACAAAGTATTGTCATGGCTCCACCAGGATCATGTGCAAACACTTGTAAAGTGACACAAATGGCCAAAATTACACTTAAAACCAACACTTCAAAACTCAAAAACACTCAGTGAGCTCAGTACAAACATGTTTAATGTGTTTGTACTTTAGAGGCTCCAGCAAGTCTACAAGGAAGCTTTAGGGAGCTTTTATAAGATATCATCAAATTATGCAAATGAAGCAAAACCCGAATAAACTATTGCTACCATAAGCTGAGATCAAAAATAATTTTAAAAAGGTGCCCAGTCAGTAGCAATATGTTAGTTTGTTACCCAAAATATGTGTTAGTTTAATGGAAAATAGACCTCATAGGCAAATCATGGCTCAAATTGTTTCACCACCTGTTAACACATGGGTAGACAAGTTCAGCCATCACACCTAAAAGCATTTCCTTTAATTACTTTGCCAGAAACATGATACTTTTCCAAATAATACTTAAATGACAAACTTCACCAAAGAGTTGTTGGGTTGTTATGCTGTACATGTATATACGTTTGATAACATTTGTGTAAGTCAAAAGGTGTTTGGAAGTTTGCAGGCAGGAGGAAATGGCACTTACAATCTATTTGACCTATCATTAGTAGCATGTGCATTTAGTCTTTACAGAAGCTAACCAATGGAAAGTCAGTCCACATGTATGTGCATCAAATGCACCTGTCACACATTAGTGAAATAATGATAATTTATGTCAAAAAGTATACCTTCCAAACACAGCAATTATTGAAATGTCTGGCAATCAAAAGACATTTCCTAGCAATATTCCACTTTTTTGTCCAGTACAATTTATAACTTTTTAAAAAATACATTGTAAGTTCATTATTGGAATAGAATGCCCGCTACAAATCTCACGTTTTTTGACAAAACTAGTATCAAAGGAAAACTCTTTTTTATAGCAGAGTGCTATCCAAAGCAGTGATATAACTATTGAAGGACTAGAGTGTACTCACTACAACGAATCACCCACAAAGAAAGTTCAACATAAAACACAACAAACTTTAAGATGATAAAATGTGAGTGGCTGGCTCTTTAGTGGAAATGATGTCTGCCAAGGTGCAACCATCTTAATACAATTGTACCTCACAGGTTGAAACAATTTCAAGATAAAACGAAAATTTGTTCCTAACATACAAAACATTTTGCTGTTAATACTAACAGTTGGTGTGAAGTCCTTTGTTGGCGATTTCCCACTAAATCTTAATCTGAGACAATACACTTTAAAGAAAAGATGGTGAATTATGGGCAAAAAGTCTTGAATGCATGTAATTAAAGAAGTCACACTGAATTGTGCTACTTGAGACACGAAGCAAGCCGACGCCGACGAAATTTGAAATGCATTCAGTTTAGCACCAACAAACGTTTCTTAATAAAACCAACAGGCTGTTATAAACAATTGTCACTGACTTTTCTCACTGTTCAATTGGGAAACTAATCTAGTTAACACCGGGAGTTATACAACGCCGGACATTCAACGAACTGACGAAATATCGTGTGTAAACCGATAAGATGTTAAAAAAAAAATGTTGCTACCTGCTGTACGGACGAGAATCAAGATTTCTGTCATTTAAACCTTAGAAAATTTAAAACTAAAAGTTAGACAAGAAAACGCGATTCGATCATTTTTAAAACATTTAGCGAACATTACATTTATTTCACTCGAATTTTATTCGTGATAGCTGTATTTGTATAACCATTTCAAAATACTTTAATCGTTCCATCAATCCAACAAAACTGAAACATTGTTTATTATTCGAAGTTTAATCTCCTTGTGCGCGAAGACTTTCAGCTGACAATTTTGACAACCACAACATCCATTAGCGAAAACGAAATATAAATACTACGAAACTACTATTTTAATCAGCCAGTGGGTGATAGGACTACTTCTGCAGAATAATGAATTCCACGGCTACTTACAAGTTCAGTATTTCGAACTAAAATTATATACTTCGGATAAAAACAGAATGAGTTTTTAATTTTGTACATCACATCAGTTAGAGTGACTCAATCATTTGGTTTCGAAGCAACAGCACTTCAGTCGAATTCTGTTCAGAACGCTGACACTTTCCCTTGGAAACCTTTGTGTAGTCCGTTCTTTTGAACATTTTGACTGAAACCACTCGCAAATCGACGTCAATATTCTTATTTTTGAAATCAATACAATCACATAAATAAAAGAAGACCTGTATCAATTTTTATCTCATCTGCTATTTTAATTTTATCAGAACATCATTTCGCCATTTTCCTCCAATTTTTCGTCGCTGAGTGAAACGCAAAGCGAACAAACTTTTATTTCTATAACCGGACGTTCAAGGAAATAATGACAAAATTTAGCGAGTCACTTTCGCGAAATATAAACATTTGCTACTGTTTAGGCTGAATAATTTGTGCCTCAGATAACTCACTTTCGCTAAAAAGCGTTTCAAACATAGAAAAACCAAAAGGTGAAGTGGTTTGGTTTTTGCGCCCTCATTGTTTCAACAATTCCACGTTGCACGGCGACCTGTCTTCTCCCTTCACAACAACGGCTTTGCAGCAGGTGGATTTACGTGAACTTTAATGGACGGCCTTTCTTTACCACATAACACACATGTACAGACAAGAAAATGATTACAGCATTGCGAAAGTTTACTTTTCTCTCCGTTTCAGAGATGCAGTAGCATAAAATGGGAAGTAGAATATACGGAAGAAGTACTTACCGATCCCACACTTGTCACATAACACGATCTCGTTTGGTCGCAGCGAAGTTCCGTCTTTGCAAATGATACACACAATTTCAGCCGTCGTTTCTGTCACTGCGAGGAAATAGAGAAGTAGCGTTAGCGAGGACAAAGAAATCCAATTATGCTATTCCTACGATATTACGCAAAGGAAGTTTTACCGAAAGAGAAAATGAAAACTTGCTAATTGCTTCCCACGAGAAGACAGAGGGAGCAAAGAATTCTGTGTGTCATACATGAAGAAACTTGGACCGGATTCTATCGATATTTTAGCTTACACATTGGTATATATTCTCCTGAATTGAATAAAGAAATTAAAGTGTAAGAATTAAAGACGAACCACTGTGAATTTTGGAAAATGGACATTCCTCAACAGAGTCATCGTCGAAGATTAGACTACACTTGGCAGAAACTCGGTCAATTTTCTGAATTTTCGCGTAAAACAGTTTGTCTTCCCATTCAGCCAACACGACATCTCCGAGCGCGAAGTTGAATTCATCCATTCCGTGAGCCCATTCAGAGCAAATTCATCCTCAGTGCTTCCATGCCACGTTCACCCGTGTCCCACACTAGATGGCGAATTTCTGTAGTGCGATCAGACAAAGTAAAACACGGGACATTCGACGACAACACACAGTCCCTCCGTAACACCAGCCATTGCATTTGTGATTAAGCCTCGACTTCGTGTTACGTCAATGACGTTCAAACGAGAGCCGAGCTTTAAAGGTGCGGAGTTTTCCCTGGCGTCTATTTTCGCTTTAATCATGTTCAAACGCAAAAAAAATCTTCTTTCAGGGGATTCAAGGTCGATCTTTGCAAACTTACCTGCATTCAGAGAGCAACAGCATCGCTGAATGACTAATTTCGCTGTCGAGCCTTGGTTTCCGCTGCCATACTTCAATTAATTATGAAAAATTTCCCGCTATCAAGTTTTGTTTTACATTTATATCGGCTCCATTGTTATGATAAATACAGCCTGCACCTGTACAGACAAGCACTAAATTTGTATAAAAGCTTTGCCTTTTGGCTAACTTATCGCATCTCTGCTAGATTTGCACAACCCTGTTTTCAGTGCAACGTCAAAGACAGCTGAGCCCACAACCTCTAAGATATTTCTGTCAAAATTAAGCTTTACTGTTTGATTTGTATATTGGTTTGACAAAATTGAAAACATCACTAGTAATATTGCGCAAAAGGCAGGTTCGAGATCCTCTCGTACAACATCTCTCTTCCGAAGTCTCTCGTAAATCACCCTCAATTTCCTTCATTGTCACTGGCGCGCTTTTAAATTTGGACAGGCATTAGCGGCCATCAATTTCACTTGGCGCTCGAGTCCAACACACATCTGCTCAATTGTTTACGAGTTGTTTGGGAAAATGCCTTCTTTCCTTACACGTGCCGCCGACTGGATAAGAAAAGCCTTCCGGAGTAGATAATTTTGATATCTGTTCGGCTCTTTCGCGTTTGACAACACCGTTGTTGTAATCTCGACAACAACGTCATTAGTGCTCGGGCGGTGAGCGCAGCCCTGAATTGAAACTATAAAAGGCGTATTTGATCAGTATGAAAAGTGCACGCGGAATCAAGACCAAAAAATCGAATAGGACGGCCCACCTATAAAGCGTGCTTTTTAACATTTACGCAATAAATTGCAAAGACGAATCTTGTTTGTTTTAAGTTGGACATATCCGCCCTAAAGCACTTTATTCGGGGCGCCCGTGATGTCTTTCATAAAGTTATTGATGAAGTATTTATTTTCCAAACGAGCAGGTGCAGATTCCCATAAAACCTTCTCAATTTGAGCAGCTGCTATGCAAGGAATTGTCACATGACGTGCTATCAGCAAGGACAATTCATTTCTCTAGCGCAGCAGAAATAAAACGTTCACCCTCTCGTTCAAACTGTTATAAGCGTATACGGCACCATGGTGCAATTTTGCAATTTCAAAAGGAGCCACGCGAACGTAAAAGCTTTTTTTCCAATTAAAGTCTGCGAGCGAAGATAAAAAACAGCGTTATTAACGTTGCGAAGAATAGATAAATTAAATATTACATATAATTACTTGACGCTTTTCAAAACAAAAATAAGTCCATCGTGTATTAAGGGCAGCTGTTTCAATTCTGCAAAAACAGGATATCCGGAGCAATTTTGGTTTTCGTATATAAGTAGAAAGTACAATAAAAAGCGGTAGATTATTGTCGATTCAACAACACCAATCTTTTGATCTTTTTAAAGGTCTGCTTTACTTTCGTCGGGAGAATTTCAAATTAGTTTTTTTTAGAGACATATTTTAATCACTTTTTCGAGTTTTTTTTTAGCCTATGCCAGACCATGGCTAGTATTGATTTGATACTGAGTCAGAATTTCTGGCTCAGGAAGATATAAAAGAAAAATTGAAAAGACACCACTTAGTTTTTTTGCCGTGGGGGACCATGTAATTAGACGTGGAATATAATTTTTCAGAACAAAACTAGATTACTGCCAACATCCTGTGTTTTAATAATACGTTTTCCTCTTTAAGAATCGAACGGAAATTGAGCTAGTCTCAGCGATATGTCTTTTTGCTTTATTATTCATGCTAACGAGAAAAAATGGATCAAGATAAAGTTCCGTTTACGTCAACACCGATGGAAAAAGGAAATTGTTGACAAAAATGCTCTGCTATCGCAGTTTTTTCTTCCGACGGCCGGGTGAATTAGCTTAAAATGATCAGCTATTGGTTCTTGTTTTAGATTACGCAAGAAAGCTGTTGGTTCAGAAGGATTATTTATACATCCATAACTGATTGTACATGTCAGATTGAAATGCCTTTTAAAAACCCAGGGCACCATATTGAAAAAAAAAATCATACGTGCAAAAAATAAGGAAAAAGAGAAGCGCTTTCGTTACAGTAATCAAAAATTCGATTTTGAAACAAAAGAGAGCAACCATTACACACGCAGTAATTCTTTTAACAAGCAGAACTCCACAAAAAGGCGCTCTTAGCACACAACACCGGGTTATTTTCTTAAGGAATTCTGGAAAAACACAATCGCTCGCGCTTTTAATTCACAAAAAAGAACGGCCCGAAAAGAAAGCATTCTGTTCAAATAAATTAAACCTTAAGCTGCACACAGCTTGTGATTTTCTGTCTGCAAAGTCAAGACATGTTTTTAAATTTGAAGCGTTCTTTATTCTCTGTATGCGCTAGTGTCAAACGCGCCATGCCATGTTGATGATACAGCTTTCGCTCTTTTGAGCGGTTTGGGTATTCAGCCCTGGACTGCAATTCTTTGGCGAAGTTACACAATACCCAACTAACTGACGATTTAACAGTTAAAATGTTCTTGTCGATCACATTCATTGCGCAGCTGTTTAGCAAGATAAAAAAAGTTTGTTCAGCCAGTGAAGAAAATATAATTTACTAGATAACGCAAAACCATTGTCTTCCCGTCGGGCATTACTGCGAATTGGTAATTTACTATTCAGTGACTAACTCCTCAGTTATAAACATAAAACAACACACGATTATCTTACGTTTCATTTTCAACACCAGCCTACTCAGAGCTATAAACTATGAAAGCCATTGGAGTGCGTGGGCAACAAAGGTATTTTTTGTCTCTCGAAATAAAATCAGGGGATTTAGATCCAAAAATTGTCTTACACTTCTGTATTAATCTTCTGTCTATCCTATCACTTAAAATAGTTTTCCTTTTTAATCATTTATATTCAACGTGCTGATTTTCTATCGAAATCAAAAGAAATGCGTTAAACACCGCCACACTCAAAACCTCCAATCATCAAAAGTAATTACTCCAGCAATATTTATTCCTCATATTTCACTCCCTGAGATAATATCCGGCAGCTATTTGTGTTTATATACGTATATATTTTCCTGGCCACACTCTTCCAGAGCCATTTGTATAATATTTTTAGGGTCTCTACGTTTTACGATTTCTGGGTGCAAACAGCGTTTAAAACCAATTTTGAGCGGTTTGTACCAAGTTTCGATTTAGTTGGTCGATAGCTACAGCTAGTGTTGTACAAACTATTGATCCAAGATACAGGTTAATTACACTCTTTGTCTTTGTGGAGTTCACCAAAAATACTTTTTATTCCGGATTTTGAATATTGGGCATGGAAATTGACAACATTTAGAGTGGCCATTTAGCAGGTCCAATTGCAAATTTTATGTCGATTTCGAAACTAATTGCAAACTTATCAAATTCAGGCTCTTTCTATCAAACGACGAGAAAAATCTATTCAACTCAGCTGTCGGGGTTAGAAAAGGAAAAATGTCTGACTTCTGATTAAAATAAAAGTTAATTTTCAAACGTTTATGGTCGTTGCAATATATTTGCAAAACTCACTTTTCGTGGGTACATCATTTTTTGTCACTTCCCAATCGGTTGCGACCACTTTAGAAGCGATAATATTTTCTCAGGAGACTTAAAGAGCGAAATTGTAACCGTGTGTTCGGTTTACATATGGCGTCCAATTTAAGCAGGTGCTGAGTTAGGGTTGATTCCTTCTCGTAACAAAACATGGGTAAAACATGTTAAAAAGCATAAAAACGTACTCGGCACAACTAAAACATTTCAAAATATAAACCTTGCCGCTTTTCTAGTGATTGGTGAAAGACACAAACAAATTTATTGTTAAACTAGGATGGCTAGTGAATAAGTTCATGAAGTAAATTTACATTTACGTGCCGTTTCATTATATGCTCATTAAACAACGTATATTGGTTTATGATGCAAGAAACCCTGGTCTGCTGACGAAAGCTGTTGTCATACGGTGTGTGTCTGTTAAGAGCACAGGTAGTCATTATACCGCGCGACAAATAGCAAATTACCAAGTCAATAATAGGCAAATAGCGCCTACTGAAGAAATAAGAAACACGCTCAGCTGTTTACATTGAACGCACTAGGTTAATAGAAATCCCCTCGCCCCTCGTTGTCTTTTCGATTCGTGCGCTACAAAGAAAAACTTCACTTGTCTTATGATTTCCTATCAAAGCACCGCGTTAGAAGAGCATTTACTCCGAAAATTTGCTCAACATGATGATGAAAAACTGATGCTAATTGAATTTAATCGTTTAAGAGAGAAAATAAAACAGCCTTAATTTTTTTTCACCTCGAACTTATTTGGCTGCACCGTGAGATTTACGTGGGGTGTGCTCTAGAAAATGTCTACAAAACCGACTTGTATGTGACGTCATAACGCTTCACAGCACTGAGGCGGTACATAACTGATTTGAAGATGTTCAGTTGGCTCCTTTCCCCATGGAAACAAAGAAGAATTATACAAACACATGCTAAATATCATGTAAAATCGACAATACGTAATTCAGTGTAAATTTATAGGATAACTTTTACACAACCTTTCTTTCATTTTCAAAGGCAACTGTTGCTTTATAATGTCTGTTTTCCTCGTCTTCTTGTTTACGGTGATTATACTGAAAGTTATTGAAATTTATAAAAGCTGCGCAAAAAACTTGAATCGTTGTCGGCTGTCAGAATTTGAAAAGATTCACCCAGCTGTAATAATGACATGAATGTTATCGTTTTCAGCCAATATTTCCAATTGCAGCGATTTGTGGTCCGTAGATCTAAATAAGTTGTCTTCATTTGAGACGTAGCATTTTAAAGCCCATTCAGGGGTACCTTTAAAAAATGAAGGAAAATAACGGAAATTGTGGATATGTTTCCGGGAATGGCGGATGTAAGCGAATTCGAAACCGCCTTCACGTTCAGATCATTTAGGAAATGAATTTCCCTTGAGAGTATTGCTGCTGCGATTTCACGCTGAGCCAAAAACAAGCCTGAAATTCATCTAGCAATCACTAGAATAAGAAGGAGGGGTTCCTAGTAATAACAAAAGATAGACGGCGACAATCTGTCCTTGGGTTAACGAACATGGAAGGATAATTTTCGCTACCACATGCCGAGCGATGCATTTAGCGAAGCTGAAAAGAAAACCTATTAAATCGAAACTGTTTTGACGTCTGAAACAAGGCGCGGTCTCTTAAGTATTAGCAAGTGGGTATTGTCTGAACACGAAAACAGATAAAAGCCGAATATAATCAAGAAATTCAGTGGGCGTAGAATTTTTCTTATCGACTTTGATAATATCGTTTCCTTGGTATTCTATGTCTCGCGTGGAATTTCTTTAACAACGTGCCTCAGTAAGGAATACAATAGGCCTGGTGGCCGGACTTAAATCCCGCTGTTATATTATTTAACTACCCGTGATAGGGGCAAAGTTATTCATATCGGTAGGCAAGATAATGATAAGTAGGTTATAAATTATTAAAACACTGTATTTTAAGTCTTTAAGCTCTGATGAAAATGTCCAAAGAATAAAAACACTAAAGTATCCTCCAAAATTCTACCTAAAGCAAAGATAAGGGGAATCCAATGCAGTATGTCAGTCAACTGGTGAACATGAAAAACGGTGGAAATGTAGTATGTACAGGAAAACACCTGTTCCTATGTTTCACGGGTGTAAGCAATAAATAAATAATGTGGTGCTCTGGCTACGAACTATGGTAGGCGGCTCGAGAAAAGATGTTAACAATTAAAAGAGTAAACAGAATTCTTACTACCCAACACAACACTTCAAAAGTTAAAATAACTTTGGATGATGAAAACACCCAGTTCGAGATATTTATTACATACTTATATAAATCCACGCTAAATTCTTATCCCTCTGTTTAGTAGTTTGGTATTTAGCTGCAGTTTAGTCACAAAATCAATTCCGGTTTTTGAACGCTTTTAGCAACCAAGCCAGCTTCGATATCGCGGTTTACCTGATAAAAAGTTGTCATAGGGTAAATACATTAAGTAATAATGAGCTAAAAGCTCCATGCTTTACAAGAGCATTTTTTTCCTTGGAAAAGATTATGTCGTCACAGTAAACTTCTCTGGAATTGTTCTACCGAAGTAACAAATTGTGTAGATGTGTTCTTTGTTTGTGACGAACAGATGCGCTATGATCACATGGCGTCGGGCAAACTTTGATCCTTCAACAAATAATATACGCCACGATACGAGATTCCATCCTTGATATTTTGAATCTAAACCTGGTTTTCGTCTTCCTTTTTTAAATACTGATTTATTAGACTTGTTAAGGTATCTTTTTTCTCTTAAACCGTATATAGCTAGAGTTCTGTTTTTGTATATTTGTCGAAAGTAGCGTTTACCAAAACACAGTAACAACTCACCTTTAAGCACTTGTGTGAAAAAAGTGCATAGTTCACAAAAAGAGCCGAGTGGAATGATGTCCTGCATATGAAAAAACTAGTGAAATTTGCTAACACTGTCGCACATTGTCATTGTCTCCATGCTGTCGAATATTGTGAATGTCTCCATGTTTTTTGCTTACTTTCTAATCAGCAGTAAATTTGTCATAACAAAAAGAAAGATGAGCAGTACAGCTTTGGTTTGAAGATTAAACGAAAGAGTTCAATCAGTACCTGATTCAAAAAGGTTTACACTGATAAGAGAGCGTAATCAATTATCTCTTACAAGTTAGAAGCAAGTATTATGTAGCTAGCTCGAGCTGATCCTACGGTGACGTCAAAGAAGAAAAAGAAGAAGAAGAAGAAGAAGAAGAAGAAGAAGAAGACGATCGTTTCCCAAATGTGTTCGTTCCTTTTGCTACTCTACTCTTCATTAAATCTGTTTAAGTCTTAGATATTATATCACGTCATTGTCGCTCCATGGCGTAAAAGCATTTAGAAGTTGAAGTGCAATTTCCCAATCAATATAAAATGGAAAAAGAGCAGCGCTGTTGGATTTTGAAACAAAGTTGAAAATTTAAATGTAAATGGACCAAACTGTTCTCTCATAGGAAGAAGGCACTTGACTGAGACATGGAAGGGAGTGACTAAGCTAATTCTATAAATGTTCCAAAATCCGTGAAATCCGTCTTTTCCGCCGTGTTTAACTGCTTGCCAGTACTGGAAGTTTCCACCGAAGGTTTTCCCTACTAATGACGGAAAGGACGGATTTCACCTATTTTGCGGCGGATTTATTAAAAAAATTTTATGTCATTCTTCTCTTTAAAACTGTACCTAAAATATTAAAAATAATATATTATAATATATAAATAATATATGATGAGCAGTTCTTCGTATATTTTAATATATTATTTATATTATACTTACAGTTTTAAAGAGAAGATTGAAATTAAATCTAAAAAATCAGCAAAATCCGTAAAATCCGTCCTTTCCACCATTATTAGGGAAAAACTGCAATTGAATTTACAGTTTTAAAGAGAAGATTTAAATTAATTCTTAAAAATCCGCAAATTCCGTAAAATCCGTCCTTTTTGCCTTTATTAGGAAAAACCTTCAAAGGAAACTTTCAGTACTGGAAGGTAATTGGATGAAACTTTCTTCTAATCACGGCGGAAAGGACGGATTTCACGGATTTTGCGAAAATGTTCAGATTAATTTTAATATTTCTCTTTAAAACTTAAGCATAACATTTTGCGCTGTTATCGATTTGCCTTTGAAATACAAGATTTTACTTATCTCTGATTTCTATATTCTGTATCAACTGTTTTTATTGAGCCACATCCCACATTTGCGGTGACATACAAGACGTTTTATCTTCCTTCCCCAAGATCAAGATGAGAACTGTCTCAATTTATTTATTCTTGTTCGTGTTTTTAACATGAGTCGTAATAATTGGGTGACACATGATGAAAACACCCCGCTGTAGATGATATTTTCTCAACTCTTTTCTCTTGCCTCAATAGTTCTGGTTGATGTTGTTAAAAGCAAATGGCTGTTAGCCACTACTGGGACCATGTGTAGACATCATCTGCTAAGTTTCTCTCAAACGAATTTATTGTTTGGTGCAAAATACCCGTTGATTGCTGGCCAGTGCAAATAATAGCGAAATTAAATTTGGGAAAAATCGTCTACAAAAGTAGCTGAAAATCATCTGAGAACTGATGGCGTGTCACAATTGGCCGATTAAAATGTCACAGTCGCTTCGTTATCTCCTTTATTGTTTGCTGTTAAAGAGCTGTTGATTGCTGACCAGCGCGACAAAAAATGGCATCGACATGAAAATTACGTGGCGAGAAAAGTCCTCTAGAAAACTCACTGGAAAGCACCTGCGAACTGATAGCGTGTCACAATTGGCCATTTAAAACAAATAATTACGTCTCTGTTGATTGCATTTTGTGGGGTATAATCATTCCCGGGAAATTCACAAGTCTTCTCTCTGTAAAAGCAAAGCATGTTTCAAGGCTTACATCCGTCGTCATTGAATGTGCAGAGGGCTTGTTTTCCATGGCGTCAACTAAACAGCAGAACGATGAAAAGTGCAGCGTTATGCTACTTGAGCCCAGTAGTTGGGAACTGTGTGGCATTATCAGTGCAAAATGTGCTTGCATAGTTCAGGAGGAAGGTTTTGAAAAAGTGTGGAATGGCGTGTGTCGACCTAGAGATGCTTGTCATAAGGCTCTGCAAGGTTTCTTTATATATGTGTTGTTTGAAATTTAAATTAAATTAAATAAAAGAAATAGCGAAAGATAGGCTTTAAATTAAACGTGAAAGTGGCCAAGATAATTCCAACGGTTAGATTCATCAACTTTTATTTAGCCTCGAATTTCAAAGTACACTAACGTTTAATTTCCATGTCTTCGATACTGAAAATTACTGATCGCTTGTTGACCAGACGAACGCTGGTTATTATGAAAGAACTGGAATCGACTTGTTAAATATTTCTGAATCTTGGGTCCCCTGTCACGAGGGTAAAGAAACCGGAGCGATGAAAGAGCTGTTTAAAGTCCTTACAGACCACAACAACCCGTTTATGGAGGAGTTGGTGAATTCGTCTTACCAGTATTGTTTTCGGGATGAATTTGAAAGTTTCGTGGGGGACGCTGATTCAGTGGATCTCGACGAATGCGACACGGAGAACGTAGTCCGAATTTGCCTTGTCGATCATTTTTTTTATTCCAGTCTTTCGTGGGCTTTGAGGAAACTCCAAGATGTAAAACTGGTCATCGACCAGTTCGGCTTCCACCTAAACGGCTCCGCTGTTCTAAGAAGAAATGAGATAAATCCGATAAACTCACAGTTCTTGTTAATAACATTGGTACCGCCATGAAAAGGCTGGACTACGCTTTGTACGGTGGAAAAAAGTGCAAGAAATGCAACAAGACAAAATACACCTATTCCTATAAGTGCGAGGTGGAGGCGTTCGTTAATAGTTTGGCGACGAACGAATCTTTCAAGGCGCGACTTCTAAAGGACGTAAAGAAAGTAATCGATATCCTATAAATTATAATTTGATTGAGGTAAACGATGGCAAGTGCTGGTCAATCAGGGAGCATCACTTCCTCGAGAATGTGATCGCCGACAAGGACATTGGTCATGTTACATCGCTAGCGTTTTCTCCGTTCGATCCAACAAGAGACTTGAACCAAAGTATTTCAGACACGTTGGAAAACAGCCTCACAAAAGCTGAAATTGAAGAATTTTGCGACGATTTCTTGAGGCTCTTGAATCACAATCAAAAACGACACACAGACAAAATTCATTGCCTAATTGGCGCCGCTAATAGTGGCAAGACGAATTTATTTCAACCAATTTTAGGCCTGGTACATCATGGCAATACAGCAACCATCACCAAACAGCGCGTCTTCAATAAGGCCATGATCAATCATTTCACAGAACTAATCTTCGTGGACGAAGCGAATCCTTCCACAATGGATATAGATGACTGAAAAATCTCTAACGCAGGGAGGTTACACGACCTGACATCCATTCATTAACCGTTGCCCGATGCTTTTAATAGCGCAACAGAAACTTGAAATCGGGCCAGAAGACCAAGCAGTAATGGACCGTAGGCTAAGGAACTATGTTTTCAAGAATATGCCAAGCCCAAGAAAGAAAGCTCCAGAGTGGCTTAGGAAGCACTCCACGGATTGTGTTGTGTGGGCCTCGACGGCAGCGCGTCCGACGGCAGACCAAGAAGAAAGCTCCGACGGCAGCTTGGAAGAAGAGCAAATCGGTGACGGCGTTCTTAAAGACGAGGAGAACGACGCTTTACGAACGCTGCCTCTCACAGACGTCTGGACTGACGCCCTCGACGAGACAGGCGAGACGGCCACAACAGCTGACGATGGCAGTGACGATACAGTCGACTCGGATGACGACCAGTGCATTCGTAACTTGCAGAGCTACTAGGAGAGCACTTGGGTTATCTTCCACAGGCTCCCTGAGACAGACAAATTGCCAGCATCTTGCACACGCGCGTCCGAGCGAAGGAAGAAGAGAATCGGCGGAAACTTAAACTACATAAGGCAAGAAGATCCTTCCTGATAGAGAGGGGGGTCAGCAGCGAGATTGCCGAACTGTTGCCAGAAGACTCTGACGCAGTGATGCCAAGTCAAACTCAAAGACAACTGCAGGAGCACTGCGACGAACAAGAATCGCGCTAAGAGCAAGAGCGACGCGAGAAAGCCCGTCGAGTATTCGAGGACGCCTAGATAAGGGCCACTGAGAACTGCTGCGACGAATGTCAAAGTAGTAACGATCCCACGGTTCGCTCGAACGTCATAGAGTGGATGAAAGTCCTGTGCAACAAGTTAAAAATGCATCACGAGTCCTTGGGCACTTTCAACATCGCCGAGGCTGTCCAAGAACGAATCAAGGTATGCACCGCTCTTGGACTGCTGAGGGAAGAGCAGCACCACCTGGTCACAAACGTTGCTGACAGGCTGCCTGTGTTGCCTTTCCTCAGTTCAGAGACCGAGGAAGTACAGCAACATGCACATGAGACGGATGAGGAACAGAGTATTTTCATCACTCAGCAGTGTAATGGAGTAGATGAGACGGAAGAGGTACAGAGTATTTTCATCATTCCTCTTCCGAGCACAAGTGGCGCGTCTCTGCCTCATTCAAGCTCCGACGACTGCGCAGTCTCTCCTGCACTACTTCGAGCTAGCACTTGCAACAACAAGAAGCGAAAAAGGCAATCCAAGCAGCCAATGGCCAGGCGGTGAATATAACATTTCTGAGCTTGGTTACCAAGGGCGGACAGTTGCTGAATGGATGTTTCATTTCTTCGGAAGACATCATTCCAAGTCCAGGATATTTGAAAGGATGGAGAATTTTCAAAATGACTGCTGTCGCCCTTGGACCAAAAATCCTTTCAAGAACTCGTTTTCAAGGCATTTAAGAATCGTAAACACAGTGGTTACGTTGATCGCCAGCAGGTCAGATCGATTGACCGAAATTTATTTTTCTTCAAACTAAAGCTACTCATTCTTAAACGATGATGACAATTCTGAATGAAGTCAACAACGATAAAACAAAGGTACCGGATGAATTTATTTTTCGTAGTGTTTCGCTTGTTTGTTTTACTGCCGAACTCGATGAGTAAATTGATTCACAATCGATGTAAGTTCTTACACGTAAGCTTATTAAAACTACGGCTGCATACGTGTATGCAAATGAGGAATTGCGTCTCTGTTTTTATGTTTTAGTCTGTTGTTGTTCAGCTCTGAAATTATGCTAAAACAATTATTCGCCTCAGGGTCAGCGAATATTGATAATAATTATAATTGCTAAATATAAACTTTAAAAGAACATTTAATAATGCTTAGAAAGGTGACACAATTTAAAGAAAGACTAATTTACCAGATCATGAAGGAGATGACACAACTGCAATCTAAAATAATGTGAATACATAAAACTAATCATGTAACTAAGGCCAGGGGCAAACGTCGAATCTTAAAATAGGCCCTTTGCAAAGGGCCTATTGGTCGAACTTAATTCGTCGAACCTATTAATTTTTAAATAGGCGCATGAATAGTCCCATGTCGCAGTTAAAACATGAAACTGGATAGACGAATTTTGTCTCATTTGTTTATTGGTGTTGATATTGATTTATTTTATTATTGCTTTATTCAGTTTATCATTGTTACCTTCTTTTTATGAAACACAATCTATACATATGGAATGCAAACAAAAAGTTGTTCTTTTTTAATTTTATGTTGTTCATTTTTATTTCGGAAAAAAAGGTCGCGCCAGCTCTATTTGTAAACGATTTTTGTTCCCCGAAAGCAACGACCCCCAAAGGCTGCTAATTCCGAAAGTAACGAAGGTCGCTACTATCGGAACTCTACGGAAGATGCATAGGAGCGTTTCAAAAGGAACAAAAGACCTGCTTCGCTTCAAGATGCCAATGCAGGAGGCAATTTTTTTGTAAATATGTTCGATATGTACGTTCCAAGTTAAGTTTTCATCTATATATACTCCAAGGGATTTCGTAAATTCTACTTGTTTTATAGAATTACTGTCGATAGTAAAAGACGGGAGTCCATGAAAAGTTTTTAACATTTGCCTTGAACCAATCAACATAAACTCAGTCTTTGACTTATTAAGAGTGAGTTTATTTGCCGTTAAACATCGAGTAATTTTAGATCATCGTTCATATTTTCCTCTAGATGCGCAACATCGTAACTGTCAAAGGTCAAACGAGGATCATCCGCATACATTTTAGGATGTGAGTTAACAAGACAGTTCGGTAGATCACCCAGGGGGGCGGGGGCACTGACATATATGGGCTATATAGGTATGTGCCGCTGTGAAGGGTATGGTTTTCAAGCAGTTTGCTCTAGGATAGGGTATATAAATCAGAGCGTTTGGGTCTAGAATAGGGTATAATTTTTCACAAAACTGACTAGTTGGTTGAAGATTTTATCTAGACTAAGGAAACCAGGAATTGCCATTCAAAAATATAAAGAAATCAAATCGGCAAGTTTAAATTTACGCAAATCAGCCTCAACAGTGCATGTCAATAGATGGGGGGATTTGGGGAGTTTACTCTAGTATAGGGTAGCAAAATTCAGCTGAATTAGCTCTGGTATAGGCTAAGGGTTCCAGTGTCCCAGCGGCACATCCCCACCCAGAAATGCCCAAAGTACCCCCCCCCCCCCGGTAGGAGAGGTCCAAGGTTGGCTATCCGAGAGAGAGAGAGCCATTTACAAAGCATTTCTGCGTACGATCATCCAAGTAGGATTTAAACCAGTTAGACGAGTTGCTTCCGACATCATAGACTTTTAATTCAGACAGCAATATAGAGTGATCGACGGTGTCAAAAGCTTTCTTCAGATCTAGGAAAATCACTGCATTAACATTACCTTTATCGATATTACAATCCCAATTATCTGTGGCATCGAGTAAGGCAGTAGCGGTGGAGTAAAGTGAACGAAACCCTGACTGATTACAGGAAATTAGATTATTTTCAGTTAACTATTCGTAAAATTGCATTCAGTAGGAAAAACGCCGGATACAATAGATCTATTGAAAATGGCACAAAGAGAACTTGCGACCAGATCAACACACTCACGAAGAAGTCGTGCCGAGATTTTATCTAGTCCCGTCGCTTTAGATTTACAAAGTTTAGATAATAAAGAAAAAACTGTTGAACAGTCAGTGGTTTTGAGTTCGAATCTAGGTTCGGTCTCCTTAACATAACCTAGGTAAGATGGAGTGTCTCCATTCTGTTGGATGGCATTGATAAGTTTTCAGTCCAATGCTAGAAAAATGATCATTTAAAACAGACGAAAGTTCCTACGGATCACTAATGCTACTGTTACCCCATTTAATTTCTTTTACAGAAGAGCTGAGGATTTTTCTCGAAGTAAGTTCATTAATTATTCGCCAAGTCAAACGGGAATTACCTTCGTTTTCATGCAACGCATTTTTGAAGAATTGTTCCTTGGCTTGTTTGATTTCATTGCAGCGTTGCGACATTTTTTAAATATCAACCAGTCAAATGCATTTCCAGACCGAATGGCCTTCACTTTGAGAACATCTTAATAATGCATTCTTTTCTTCAACTGAGGTGTGATCCAGGGTGATTTAGATGCCCAAATGCGTTTTGTACGCAGTGGGGCGTGCTTTTCAACGCCTTGGAAAAATAAATTTTTCCAAATGTCCAACATAACGTTTGGGTCATCATTAGGCACCTTAAGATACCAGGACGGGACGAGCTAGGACGGCTACCGGAAGTAAATTTACTCAACCGGGCAGGCGCACGAGAACTCTCGACTAATCTCTCTGCCGTCCTCGTCTGGTCGAGGACGTCATTTCGCCCGACTAGCCGTCCCATCAAAAAGGTTAGTATTTTGTACCTGTTTTGCCCCGCTAAATGTTCCAATCGACTTTTTTTTCAGTTATATTGATAGCAATGTTTATAAGGTTCGCATTTTTCGTGTTTGTAGTGTATAATACTACGCTGACATACGAAAATGTGAATAAAAATATTCCTCCTCTGTTCGTTTGTGTTTCAGTCACTGTTCAGTCGCTGCCACGAGTGTGCAAGTTCAATACAAACTGTATGCGTTGAGAATACATCAGTGTAAGTACAGTCAATAAAATGTTGTAAGAATGAATGCCATGGAGCATCTATCAAGCAAATAGAATATACATTTTCAAACTGATGTTTAGTTGTTGTTTTTTTTATACTACCCGGAACTTGATGCAACGTTCGTTTTATTTTCATAATGCTTTTACAGATGGAAATTGAAATGTTCACCAAAAGTCAGGATTCTTCGGCAACAGAATTCTCAAACGCTCCGGTGGCAAAAAGCCATCTGAAGCAGGTCGATCAGATTGTTCGTTTAATTGTTTCATACGGAAATTCAGTTTTCTCTATTAAAATATTGACAGATGTTTGCGTCGCTTATAAAAAAAAATAAATTCAGCATCGCTGTTCACTATCGTTTAAGCTTAATAGGATAACATTTCTACCATCCTTTTTATAGTCTAAAGGATGTTTGAATTACTGACGTCGCCGTCCTTTGCGAAAATACACATCTTCAGCATTTTGTTTTTGGCGACACGACGGGATCCGCGAAAGTTTCCCGCTTCCACTGCCGTTCCCGTCCTGGCCTTCCCGTCCTCGTATCTTAAGGTCCCTATTAGCCTGCGAACGCAGACGTATTTGCGGCTGTCGCTTGTCTCCGCCAAAAATAACGTCTGCGAACCCGAGCCAGGAAACGATTTCTGTGACGTAATGACTTTTGTTTCTCCTTGGCCAATCAGATTCCATGATAGAATGAAACTCGAGTGCTCGCAGCGAATACCTCGGGCAGTAGTTCTGGGGCTACTTGAGCTAAACTGTAATTGGTTCAAAATTCCTACGTCACAGAAATCGATTCCTGGCTCGGGTTCGCAGACGTTATTTTTGGCGGAGGCAAGCGACAGCCGCAAATACGTCTGCGTTCCTAGGCTACATAACTGTTTACCCTGTCCCAATCTTGTGTTGAAATATCATAGCGAAACCTGGCGGAGTCGAAATTGTTGAATTTCCAGTAAGTTAATGTAGGTATCAAGTTGCGGAGAAGCCAAATTACAGTTAAAGTCACCCATTAAATAAAACTCAACGTTCTCCGCATCGAGTTTGCCTTTACATGCAACTCACCTAACCGGGACAGTGAGTGGGCTGCATGGGCTATCTTTTGAGCGGCCGCTAAGCACAACAAACAAAATGGTCGACCAAAGAAACTATTTGATATCTTATTTCAGCTTCCTGCACGGGCATGGGCCTGTTCTCTGCCTGAGATTTGTGTATCACATTGATCTCTTCAGTTTGACTGTCATTCAGTTCGGCAGATAACACTGGCAAATGGTAACTACGAAAAAAATTCACCTCGTGCCGCCATGTTTTCGCAGTTTATCTCACCTCGGCCAGCCGGGATAGCCCGGCACGAACCGTTTACATGGTAAAAAGCTATCCCGCCTATCCGGGTGCCCCGGGCAAGTAGACAGGGTGCCCCGGGTAGGGGGGCTACCCTGTCTAGCATGTAAACGCTTCAATGCGTTTTCTAAAGAAACGTATGAGAAGTTAGCCCTCTCAGGGTAAGCTCGGTTAGCCGGGTAGCCCGGTTAGCCGGGGCACCCTCCCTCCATGTAAACAGGCCCTGAGACCGCTGCTCAAGACCGCTGCTCCATTGTTGTTCGCTAACAAAAGCACGGTCAAGCATGCCACTTGGAGCAATAGCTGTCGTCTCTCATACGCTGTTCTCAGAGCTGCATGTAATGCGAGTCTTCTCTTTCTATTTTTCGCAATTGCCAAATTAAGGCCCGACGAACACTCTACTTTGGCATTTCGCTAGTAAGTCCTAGCAATGACTAGCCGCGCATCGAGTGAATAGCACGCGGACACGTGCGTATTCCCGTGTTTTATTGAAGTGCAACTTGTGAAATAGGATCGACGCAGGTTCGATGTTTGTTACCACGCTGGAATTAAGTCGACCCTTAATCGCACCTATTTTTAATTTATTCGACCGATTTGAAATTACGAGCACGATTACTCCTTGAATTGTACGACACGAGGTCCAATTACTAATTAATCGTATCTATAACAAATTTCGGAATTTGAAAACCGTAGGAAACAGTGCGAAGGAAGCCATTAAAGCGCTCGTAATTGACGTGCGAATCACGTGGGTGTCCAATTACAGCTATCCAATTACAAAAAGTTCAAATTGGATACCTGTAATTGGACACCCACGTGATCGCGCGCCGATTACGCGACAAATAAGCGCGCGAGAACCAATCACAATCGAGAATTTTGTTACTGATACGATTAACAATTAAATCATTCGCTCTCGATTTCTATTGGCTGATAGTATATGAGTGGTTCAGCCAATCAGATTGCAGCATTTGCATTAGTATACGAGTAGAATTCTACTAATAATCTTTAGTAGATCGCTTTTTACTGATTCCTTAAATTTTGATAGCCGTTTATACGCTTCTCGTGTCTACGACTAAAACACTGCTTTTTCAGAGGCACTATGATCCTAGTGATTTCGGATCACTGATCCTGATCCGGATAATCCTAAAGGAACCCACCCGTAGTAAATCTGTTCATTTTCTGATATTTCACTCCTTTACAATAACTGGAGGCATTTTGCGCCAATAAAGTTGAAACTTCAACAATTGTTTAAATCGCTAAGAGTAATTTATAGATTATAGACTAGGGTATCTAAAAGATAATACTGCTGCGGCACATTCTGTTGGTAGTGACATATTTTACGCAGTGATTCATCTACAACTTCATGCATGATAACGCATCGATGGCGAGGAGTGATAAGAGATCTTGACAAAAAAGCACATAGTGATCTGAACTATGTTTGGACATAAAACGATACACATCAATCTCCCCTTTACCACATCGCGAAAATCGAAAGATGTGGAAATTGTAGGAGCAGAAATCTAACTTATAAATTCTGAACTGATACGCATTAAATGTCTCTAGAATGTTGACAGACTGTGTCGAGGACGCGTCCATCGCGATGTGTGAACGAAAATGCTAAAGCTTTACCTTAAATTAATGTTTAGATGAAAAGGAATAGATTGCAGCATATATGAAATTAGCGTGTTCTGCAGTTTCGTCTGTTGTAATAATCCCACAAGCTTTAGTAGGGGCGATTTCTCTTGAATTCGGCCAAGAAGGCGAGACTGCTAAGAAATGACATACTAGGTTTAAAATTAAGGTTACAGTATACCTTCAGGGGTGTCTCGCGCGCAAGCGATGTAGCGCGTACAGTTTAAGCTGTAGATACCTAAACCCCTATATCAAATTAAAGCTTATGGAGCTGGCTATCAAACTATACCAAGAATTTTGAAAGAAAATGAATTGTCGAATTTTTCACGACCACTAAATACGAGCGCCCGAATCACCTTTCGAAAGCTACAAGTCAAAGCGAATTTCGTTTTTCGCCAATTTAATGTTTTCCTCGGTTTCAGGGCCCAAAGCGCTTAAAAAACGTGTCTGCGTTTTGGCATATTCGATTGCAGTAAAAAGTTACAGAACACTTTCGAAATAGGATTAAAAAAATGTGGAGTGATCGTACAAAAATCGCTCTCGAAGAAAAAGTATTTCGAAATTAATAATTCCCAGACACGCTTTTGTAGTTTATATGTTAAACTAGCCACTGTCCAAATTTAAGAGCAATTGAACAAATTCCCTTTGAGTTATAACTCTTTAAAGTGTCTGCTTCAAGTGAAAAAATTTATTCGAGAAAACAGCGCTAAGAAAAATTTTCTGCTTCGCAAACAAACTCCGCCCACAAACGCCTTCAACTGGGTTCTCAGATAACTAAGCCAATCAGTGCAGGGAAACTTTACTACCGTTAACCTCCTGGTGAAATTTACGCGAGAATCCCTAAAAAACTCTTGTGTTTCGCAATGCGCTCAAGGAACCGAAGGCAGAAAGATAATTTTTCTGCAGCTCGGTTTTTCTTGAAGCTGGTCTGGCAAAATGGGGAAGACTAAGAAGGATACGAACGCTAGAGTGGCTGAGCGAAGGAAACAAAGAAAAGATAGCGCGGAGGGCAACTGTGTGTGGGCAAATGTGCATGGATAATATTTCAAATGGTCTCAATGAGTCCGACGATTCGTCGATATCGGACTCATCAGAAGAGTCTCTGTCAGCATCCCTGTTATTGCTGTCAAGTTCCGACATTTTTACAGAACCTTTCCTTTCTCTTACCACGAATATTTGCCCGCCTTATGCGATAACTATAGCTTCATCCGCGTGGCGAACTTTCGCTTCTTCACTCATTGATGTATTTTCATTCGTTCTTCGCTGTTTTCGCTTTTTCGAACCGGTCCATGGTTTAAACGTGGTCTATGTTTACTTATAACTTAATAGAGACACGCCTAATATCAAAAATGCTGGGTAGTCAGAACAACAATGCTGATCAACTGAGTAGTCAATTCGTGACATCCATATAGGTAATTCCCGCGAAAATCGTCTCGGTTGATTGCATACGCGCCATAGGGCTGTCAACCAAGCGGTAAACTTTTACTTCCGGTGAAAACGTAAAACCGTCATTTCTCCGCCAATATTAAGCCTTTTTCAAAAAATTTTTTCAGAAATAAGAGATTATTCTTCGACCACTATTTTGACCCAAAAATCCAAATTTGAAGAAAATTGCCGACCCGAAGGTATACTGTAACCTTAAGATGTCACAATTAATCCTCCAGATTAATTACAAACTTTCACATACTGCATTAACAACAAAAGCAAGAGTTGTGAAAGTCAGGCACAATCTCCTTCACAGCGTTTTACAGGTAAATGAGAGCAAAACACAACCACTAATCTCTCACTGGAATCCATGTGAGAAGGACGACAGCTCGACGTCCTCGTGTTCTTCGTGGCGCAACGCACTCTGGTAAACAGTGGCGCAGTGTACTCTGGTTAAATGCAATGCATTCTGGTAAAAAGTGACAAACTCGAGAATTCGTATCCCCTTCTATATATTCTTCTTAAATCCTGATTATGTTGCTGCTCGCTCGCTACACTCGCTCCGCAGCAATACTCACAGAGCATCTCTTTATAAATATTCGATACAATTTATCAATTTCAATTGATTTTATCGATTCAACACGCCCGCACTAATGACAGGATTGATTAAGAGCAGAGGTTAGAGTGTTCAATAATGTGGAGGACGACATAAATATATTGCCGAGTCTTTTCATAAGAAGAAATGTTTTTTAAAAGTCCGAAAAGGATGTGGCATAATTAAGCACCGAACTGCTTTTAGTTTTACGATTACTTTTTTGGACGTGACACGAGAAAAGAGAGCTTTGGGAGCTGAGAACAATAGAATCTAATGACAAATGGTAGAGCATCCCAGCAGTGTATGGAGATACAGTTACTGGACTCACTTTTGTAGAATATAGAATTCCCAAATATCCTCTGAATGAAGAATATGTTTCACACAGCACTAAGAGAACATTTCACTTAACTGACTGACAAGATTACGAGCCGCAAAGTCAAGAGCAATCCACGGAAATAGTAACGGTTACACTGCAGTAATTCACAGTAAGTAAACTAGTACGCGAAGATAATACAGTTTCAACCTGCAACACAGGTGAGATGCTTTTTATCAATACATCTTATCATGATATATATGGACAAAGTATAACTTAACTGTGATCGAGAAGAACAACCCAACACATGCAAAACAGTTCGGTCCGATTCCAACGTCGATTTGGAGTGAAAAACGTGAAAAACACATCAGTACCTTGTTGAAAAGAAAACCATTAGTTACCGTAATCCAATGAGATTTTTGCGGGCCGTTTGCAGAGATACGGTTTAGGAAAAGGAGACAAAAATGAAGAAAAGACAAGAAATCAACAGTTTGTCCTTCGCTGTGTCCAGGTTGCTATTGAAATGATGTTTTGCTGAGTCTGAAGGGAGCTTTATTAGTAATTAGCACAATCACATTGTCTTATACTTGATGACGCACGCATACCGCGTTATTAAGCTTCCAACAAACCAAGCCGAATTGGTGGAAAATCTCAAATGCGTCAATGCGTTCGGCTCGTGCTTAGCTCTGATTTGCTGCTATTTTGATGTTTAAATATATAAATGAACAAGAATATAATTCTCATCGAAAAATGGATATGAGAGAATGAGGATAAAGTGCGCAATTCATTATCGCGGAAATTAGTGAGTGCTTCGCAATTAAAAGTTGTAGTGGGAATGCTTTTTTCATAATTTCTACTAATTACAGCAATCGCTGACATAATAATGGTAATTGCTTGATAATCCTTAACTCATTGATTGATCATCTAAAAAACAATTAAGGTAGTAGATACCCGCAAAAATGGCCAAATTTTGTCAAAACTGGAGTCCAGAAAGTATGACCACTGAAAACCATATTTAATCATAACTTATGCTACATTAAGACTTTAAGTCTTCAGCTACCTGTGGCAATAAGTTTTAAGAGGTTTCGTCAAATCCTGGCCGAGCTAAGGGGTGTTGACTAGGACCCCTACTGTGAAATAGCTACAATTTTGGGGCAGGTCAATCTCCTTCAAAACCTGTCCTAATTGGGCCGAATTTTCGTTGCAAATGCAGGAGACATGATAGAATGCAATGACCTACTTTCCACCAGCTTCTGGGGGGGTTCTGTTTCCATGGCAACAAGCAAACATAAAAGAAAACTTTTTTCCTGTTTGGCACTCATTTAATGATCTATGTTTCACCTGTATGGCTTCAAAAACTACATCATTGCATTCTACAGGCAAAAATACACACCCCTGCCAACTTTGGTGAGAATTGGACAATTCGTTCTCTCAAACGACCTGCCCCTAAATTGCATAACCTCAAAAAATGTAACTTTTTCATCCCCAGATTTTACTACATTTTTGAATAATGAAATACATTTGAGACATTCTCAGCAGGTAAATGTTATTTAGACCTTAATAAAAAAGTATCTAAATAATGTTCGAAGTGAAAAATTAAAGTCCAAAAGCCCCAGGCTCATATGTTGGCCCCTCCTGCTCCTCATTCCTTTCACTGCGGCTTTTTCACTGACTGCGACGAATTTGGTACTGTTGTTTTGTTGCCTCTGAGGACTTTTCTGCAGGTGCACAGAGTCTCTGTTTATCAATGGCTGTCAGACCAGACTTGCAGTGCTCTCCAACCGCCAGGTTGAGCCCTCTTAGCATTGTTTGGACTGCTCTAGCACCCCATTGAAGAGGCAAACAGCAATGGCGCAAGCTGTCAACACTGTCTCAGGACCAGCAAAGAGTTTTTTTGGACTGATATCCCAAACAAGGTGATTTAGGGCCTCATTGTTGTTCTGTGAGAGGCCTTCCAATACACTTTGGAGAAGGTTTCTGTCCCACAAAGCCTCAAATGTGGGAAGAATCTCTTGCATCACAGCAGGGGCCACATTCTTTGGGCTGAATGTGTTGTGCCATTTGCCTGATCACACTGCCATTTGCACCATGAATCAGGCCCTTCAGGACAGTAGTCATGAAGTGCAGTGTCTTCAGTTGAGGCATAGTGGTTCCAAATGTGAATAGAAGCTGATCTTCTATTCACATCATAAAAATGGGATTTCCCTCGAATAATCCTCTCAGATGTTGGAAGCTCCGTGAAAGTTTTGCAATCATTGTTTGAGCATTGCAACACGAGAGTTCTCGCCAAGCCACAACCACTAACCTCTTCAAACTGTTGCAAAGTTCCTTGAAAGCACTCTTTACAAACAGCACAGGCTAAAATAACTCGCCTTAGAATGTCGACATCCTGGAATCGATATCCATTTGGCCTGTTGTAGGACTCCTTGCTCGATGGCTGAGACGAACTGTCATCTTCCAAGCGAAGCTTCTTCGCGGAGGGAGTTTTCTCTTTCTTCGAGTTAGGTTCGTCTTTAGGTTTCCGTGAACGTTTTCCCCGCGTAACCGATCTTCTAAGCGATCGAAATTTAGTTCTTGGCATTTCTAAGCGAAATTCTTCGAAAAAGCGAGCAAAAACTGTCTTCAAGGCGAGAGAAAGCTAAATATATTTTCACACTTTCGAAATATTGAGTTCCACGTTTCGGAAAGCTTCACGCTTCGTGTAAACTTGGTTCCAGTCTCCTCACGGTATACAAAGAAGTCCCAGGCGTCTCTGGAACAACGAAATCGGGTTTGGGTCTTTCGGGGTGCGTTTTGACCTCGAAAATTGACAAAAAACAACGCGTATGCTAGCTGGTTACCATAGAAACGAGAAATAAACAAAAAATATACAATTGAGGGCCCTTTAGATTTTATTATTTTTAAAGTGCGCAGGATAAGAAAAGCAAAAAATAAGTTCAGACATAAAAAATTTAGATATTGGGGAGGGTTTGTAGCTGCAAATAAGTTTCTTTCAGAATGATAACTTTTTTATGATTTTGCGGGTATCTACTACCTTAAAGTAAAACTTTCAATCAACGATAAGATCCATTTACAATTTTCTTTACTACATGACTAGATAAATGACTAATTCTCGTCCCTAGAGGATCTAGATCTCTGTCTTTTGCCATACACTTGGTTTAAAGTACATGTACATTTGACAAGCACATTTTTGGCAAGCTTCTTGCCGCAGGGTTGTGACGTAAATGTATGTTTGGCCACTATGGTAAAGAAGTATTGTCGAGAAGTAAGTGGCAAACATTTCAATCTATTCGTTAGAGCCCACTTCCCCTCACTAGCCTCTCTCGGGTTCTAAGTGTGACTTCACTAACACTGATTATCCAGCACAGAGCTCTTCTGTTCCGCGTTTTTTCTTTGGACGGGAAGAAATCGAGAGTAGAAAATGAGAGAATGTCTGCTAGGTCTGCATGTACGGTTTCCTGTGTCATAATAATTTATCCCCATCCACGAAAAATATGGCAGCAGTTTTAAATTTAAATACGTCATCACACCGATACTCCGATAGCTTCGAAATTTCATTCACTTTTCACGCATTGTCGAAACACGAGACCCCATATGACAAACTTCCCAATTTTTAGTTGCTTGTCTGTTGACTTCAATGAGGGATCACGGGACGGGGTGTTCTTCAGGTCCGCGTGACGTACGCGTTCAAATCACTTGAATCAACGATAACATTGTTCAAGCCTTCAAATGCCTACAGTGAAGAAAAGTGATCGATGAAAGGGTTTAATCCCACATGCAGATGATGATGATGATTTTTGTTATTATTATGTAAATAGGACCCAGCGCGCGCTCTGATGGGTAATTATATTATAGATAAGACCCTGCGCGCGCTCTCCAACTCTGAGATTCGGTTGTGTAGATCTGTTAAAATGTTCCTGCATCTTTGTAACTCTGACATGATTCTCTAAAGGAAAGAATGTCAACATTCTGAAATGGTATCTGATGTATTAAGGGCCCATTAACCGATCTTTTCGAGCCGTTGCTAAGGAAAATTTAGTCTCATCTAACCTCATTTTTAGTTAGTTTAGAGCAGGGGCGGGGGAGAACACTCTGCGACGCCTGGCACTTTTTGTGTATCTCAATCATCCAACAAAAAATGACGTTACATCCGGTAAAAAAGAGCGCTGAGCGGCAAAATCAAATTTGAATATGGCATAATCGTTCTCTCAATAAGTAAAATGGCAATATTTTGCAATCGGCCGGATATTTTTAACGTTTTATATGGCCACGATAAACAAAATTTTGTCTTCTTCCTCGTCATATCAGTTTGTTTGAAGGAAAGGGTAATTATTTATTCAAAAACACGCTGTTTTTGAAGGCGGTTTTTTAACGAAATGTCGCCATTTCTTCCTCGCTGAATTCCACAGGAGTCATCGTTTGTGTGGAAATAATGAATTCTAGGTAAGTTGCACTCAATTCAAATATCCTATTCTCATACGTAGGCATCACACTAAGAAAAATGCACAATGACAGGTTTCTAGACATGGGGGAACCTTATTACCAGAAGCGCATTTTTTAAAAATTTACTGTTGCCAACACTCGAGAGTATTTTGAGTGCTGTTAATCGTATCACTGCAAGAATAGACCCACACACAACGCGCTTTGCAGAACTTTCTTGCCGATCGACACTAACACAAACTCATGTGTTTGCTCATGACTCAAACTGATGCCATAAAATATGTTACGATTGGTTAAGAACCTTAAACAAGATATGTTTTCCCTAAGCAATCCCTTAATTGATAAACGCTTCGTTACAGGCAGGCCGTGAACCCCTTAAAAAAAGCAAGAGGATTAGTTTTAACGGCGATTAAGTAATTTGGACATGTCGTGGTTTTTCCTTATTTATAATCAAATTTATTTTCTCGTTTCAACGGTGTTAAACGTCAGCAACGCTAAGTTCCAATACCCCCCTACCACTGAGGTCAACCATGCACCTTTTGGTTCTTCAAACCCTCTTATTTGCCCTGTTTGCAGACCAAGTTCCTTATCTATTAATCCCTGTCATATTTGCAACCCATTTTGAAAGGTTACTAAAAAATTGTGCATTATATTTCAGTGTGCTTTCTCTATGTAATCTTACATCAAGATATTTCAATCCCTAAGGGAATGAGAGAACACTAGCAAAACTGACAATTGTCACTAATTCATCACTCTTTCAATATGCCATCTAAACAAATTGTTTGTAAATAGTTGTGAAATTTCATGCCCCTACATCTAGCCATAAAAGGAAGTCTGGGAACAGGCAATAGTGTCACCACCAGGCTGGTGAATTTTACAAGCTAATGAACTCGTCTAACAATCATGGGTGATGATGAAGCATGGTGCAGTGAAACTGAAGAATCAGACTGTGAGTGACATTGATAGAGTCAGTGTCATGAGGGTGATGCTAGTGTCTGTGAACTTGTGCGAGATCAGCAAAGAAAAGGTTTCGTACTAGAAATTGACAGAGAGCAACAAGTTTGTGCTAAAAAATGAAGAAGCTGGCTCAGACCAGTCTTAAGGCCAGCTTCATCACTACTTACAGTACTTGTCAAGAGTTCCTGACTTGTGTATGTGGGAAGGCTCTCTGTAATGACCTATATGGGGAAGCTCAGCTCAAGATGAGTACCTTTTTCAGGCTTCAGGTATAAAATGATAGGGATTTCACAAGTTGAGGTGTATGAAAGGATAGGAAAATGTCATCTAGGGATTCCATTCTTCTGGTTCTAAAATGTTGTTGAAAAGCTCTCATTTACTCTTCACAGCCAGAATGAAGAGATTCTATAATATTGTTTATTACCTTCTTTCCAAGGGAATAGAAAAGGAATGCAGTATTCTCAAATAGGTTTGTTAAAGGGGTACATTTACCCTTTTGCAATGTAAGGTCGACAAAAGAGGTGCCATTTCTATCAAAATGGTACAAATGTATACAAAAGGGTAAGGGGTAAAGGGCCGTGAGATAAGGCCTTTCCATTTAAAAGTTTGTAGAATACCCCCCCATTGTCGATGCAAGTTTCCATTTGTATTTTGAATTAAAATGGGTATAACATTATCCTCAAGTATACTTTGCAGCTTCACAGAGAGGCCCAAACTGATAATGAAAACATATGTTTTAACACTTAAAATTGTATTTTTGCCCCTTCCCTGGTACCTTGTGATCTTTGTAGGGAAATTCTGAAAAAGGTCCCCATCCCCCACCCCCCCTCCAAAATTCAAATTTTATATACAAATCTCTTTTTCTATCTTGAAAATGGTCTCAGTGACAACAAAACATTTTTATGGCTAGCTAAACTACTTATTAGGAAAGTAAAAATGTTCAAGGAAAAAATGAACAGGAAGAAAGAACAACAAATTAACTTTTTTTTTCAGAAGAGCTACTACTGGTATATTTTTTTAACTTACATGTAGGTCAACATAATTTGTTTTCACAATTTACCACAAAAGAAAACACCTCAGAAAGGAGAATTATAGTTGTGGCATCTGAGCTACATTTTTAAATGGAAACATTTCCCATAAAAAAATTCCAAAATATATTCTTACCAGTACAACAACATACCAAATATATTTTGCAGAGAAGTTTACTTAATTAACAAAATTGGTGTAGTGAAATTTTCTATTTAATTTTTGTACACCTGATCTTACAGAGTGCAACATTTGGTTTAACTGGTTCACTTTACTGTTAAGGAATAATTAAATAAATCACACCAGAGTGGCTTTGTATCTTTATTATAATTCTCATTATCAGCAGAGAAATCACACTTGTACACTGGTCCACTGATACTCTTTCGTGTATGTTAAACATGGGAAAGCAGGTTGCATCATCTAAATCATAGCATTGTATGCCTGTGTGGGGTGTATATGCCAGGAAGTAACCACCTAAGAAAAGACAAACATAAATTATGTCATTGTTTCAATGACTCACCGTAAGTGGGTATTTGCTCATTTACCACCTTAATAAACAAGATATATTAAAGTATAATTTTTACTTCTGCTTTAAACTTTTCAAACCTACAGTTTGTTTTCACTTTCAGAGAGGTTCTTAAATTCACAAGCACACCACCCACCCCCTCAGTCCTGATTCCTACTCTCCCATAGCCAGGATCCCATTTCAACCCTCCAACATTTCCATAATCACATTAAATCAGTAATTTTTTTTCTAATTTTGGTCTGACTTAGATTCATCTCCACCCAGCCACGAAAGCAATGGTGGAAGATTTCTGTATATTTGTTGGTCTAGTTTACTATTGCTCTTAGATTCCCACCTCCCTTTTGACAGAGTTAAATTCGATTAAAAAATAAACTGCAGTAGTTTAATCAAATTAATGCAGAGGCAAACATTGAACCAGAAAATTACTATAATTTTGGTATGAACAATACCAAAGTATAACTTACATAATTAACATCACATCTTTTCTATTGTAATTTAAGACAGTGCAGCTACTAATAGACTGACCACAAAAACCTAAAAACATGACTTTAGAAACACAGGTAAGTGAGAATATTGCCAGTTTTGCTTTTGCAACCAACCACTCTGCTTTAAAAAAAAATACATGGAAGATGACGACAAAGCAATAACAAAACCAGCCAACCAACCTCTGGCAATTCAATAAACACGCCAAATTCCCCTCCAAAATTCTCTTCAACACCTTGCAGTACATGTAAATCTCAGCAGCATAAATTCAACTCAATGATTTGGCATGCTACTATCATGAAATTTTTACCCCTTGATTCAGAATTTTTAGGAGTATCAAATAGAATTCCACTATAGATTACAAAAAGCGCTGTTTACCTCTGCAAATATCTGCATTAGTTCTGGAGATATTTAAGTTTAAAATGTGTAAAATATATGCAAATAAGAGGACTGATGATGTCATACACCAAACCCAATATTACATCAAGTGCAAACCATATATACAGCAGAGATCATTGAAACTTGGTAGCCTCATAGTTCTACAGGCAACACATTAATATGGCTATAAAAAATACATTCCCAATTGGCAACTCAATCTTTTCCAGTCCCCTCTAACCCAATTTCAATAATGTGGTCATTTTCAGCTTGAAAAACATTAATCAAGGCCATGACTTCGACCTTACTATTTAATAGGCTTGCTGGATCATGCAGATGAAGCACTATTGGCAAATATCAAAATGGAACTCCAAAGGTGGCCAGAAAAGCCTAAATATCAGGGAAGGTCTGAAATGCAGTCTGTTGCTGTGGTAACAAAACTGTTAAGCTCATATTATGTAGCACACCTGCAAATTGCATCGTAATAGCACTGTCCCCACTGGAGCCATGGTTCAGTAGTTTACTTGGACAATAAATTTCATAACTTTCCTGGGGGACTGGATGATCTAAATGGTATGTGGGAGCCTCCCAGAATATTTGCAAGAATGTATGACTATCTCTTTACAGGTATTCATTAATAAATAAATAAATAAATAAATAAATAAATAAATAAATAGACACTAACACTACTAACATGATTGAGTTTGGAAAATATATATATATTTTTAGTTTATGATATTTTGAAACATTCCCCTCTCCCATCCAACATGCTGATCTTCTTTAATTTGGTACTTGAAATTGATTACAAGGATGCTACACCTTGGCAACTCATTGGCCAGGATATGTTGCACAGTCTTCATATCATATAATGGGTCTGTACATATTATTTACGTATTTATTCAACAGAGATCTCCCCATCCCATCCCTATGGAAATCCAATTTTGATCAATACTTTTCTTTAAAGAGTTTGGCTTTTGAGACCCTCCTCATCCCTGGAATTTCCAATAATCTCCTTGGGGTGGGTATGGACATTTTCTAGAACCACACAATAAAACAAGTAAACAAACTTTAAGATAAAATGTTAAAGTATAAGTCAGTGGGACATATATACATTGATCAACTCATAAAGACATGATTGATCATTGCAACTATACACAACTTAAGCAAAGGTGAAATTATAACCTGAAAAAAAATTAGGTGTGAACTGGATTCCAACCCATCACCTCTGTGATACCAGTGCAATAACTTAATTAATTAAAGTTCTATGCTACAACACACCAAACTACTAATTTATTATGAAGTGACGCAGCTAAAGGACAGTTGTCAAGAAATCAACTTTTTTGTGAATTCTAAAAGATCAATATGAGACTTCTAAATTTAAGATTATTATACCTAACAAAAGACATACAGTAGGGCACTGCACTGTGTGCTCTCTCTACACACTCTTCCGGGAAGGATAGTAATACATATACATGTATTTTTTTTTTTGGAATATACTGTTACTGCATGGTCATACAAGAGGTACTAGTTGCTGCTGAGTAGTCTTAAAATAAGTGTGAACTAAGTGTGACAAAATATAATGTATATTAAATCTGCACCAGTTCAGTACAATTTAATACTAAATTTTAATCAGCTGGAAAAAAAAATTATTGTTAGCACCTGATATTACGTGTACTTTGTGAAGGCTTCTGGAGGGGTTATACTTTTATAAAGTACCTGGCAGCAAGTACTATTTTGATTTAATAAAGCAAGACTGTAGCAACTGCTAAGAAAATTTGTTTGGTACATCCCAGAAAAATTGGGTGGGGGTCAGTGCCGCCCTCTTCACAAAAGTTAAACCCTTAACCTATTTATGACCATAATCTGCGATTTTCCCTACCCCATTTATGACTGTTGCGACTGCTACAGTTGCCCTAAACTTAAGTTTTGAAGGACTTTTGTTGATGGTCTTATCGATAATGATGAAAATTGACGTAGCTTATTCTAAAAAACATACCTAATTAAAGACTAGAGGGCAAAAGCCTTACCCTAGAGTATTTATGACCAAAACGGCTGAATAACCATACCCTTTGGGGCTGCACATAGCTATATATAGCACATAGAGGAGAGTTCCCCCCCCCCTCCCGCTGGAACAGGAATCAAAATATTATTGCCTTGATGACATAATAAAGATAAAATCTCAAAATAATCAAGAGTTACATGTATGCATGGGACTTCACTATCAAAATGATGCCTGTTGCTTACTGTACATGAAAATTGTTCAGTTCCAGAAAATATCCATACTCCCCCCACAGAAGGGATTGGAATTTCCTGGGGGGTGGGGGGTTCTACAAGACCAAAAAATTTAAAGAAATGTATGAAGCTCAATCGGAATTTCCAGAGGGGTGAGGGGAGGGGGACTCAGAAAAGTTCCCTTCCATGAGGGAGGTATGGATATTTTCCGGAACTTCACATTGCATAAATTACTCCTACAATGTGCCAGAATTCTGTTAATCTGGTTACCAACAGGCCACAAAAATCTGACTGTATAATTAATAAATAAGAAAATGACCGACTGAGCTTTTGTTTGAGCCAGAATAGAGTGGCCATAACAACGAGGTGGCTGTGTTAACGGGGGTGGCTGTAAGGTGAGGTACATTCCACAGTAGTGATAAAGATGACCCTCTCCAACACCAGTACCCATAAAGATTTTGGACAGTATATTTCGCATAATCAGTTGGAAGAGGAAGAGGGAAAATGAAAATAAAATAGAATAGCTCTTGTGTGCCAGAGACAACCCTTTCCCTGAGTTACCCTGGCAGAGCTAACTTTTCACTTATTTCTTTGCAAAATTCAACCAACTGTTTACACGAGGATCACAAACCAGACTTGGGGGCGAGATAATTCAGGTGGGCAAGTTGACTTGCCTTGGCAGGTAAAGTAACCAACAACTTCTCTTTGAGTATACATTAACACTTTGGCTCACCTATCTGGAACAACTCTTGGCATGGCGAGTGTCACGTAATGCCTAGATTTAAGATTTAAAGCAGCAATTTGTATCAAAGAAGACAAAATTAACTCAGCAAAACCCACTGTGATCAAATGACTGAGGGAAACTTAAACAAAGCGAGATAGTTGCACATTTGATTATTCAATAAGAGTTACGAATAATCATGCAGGGTCAACTTTTACTCGGCCTACAGGGTCTACATTTTCACATACAAACACTTGATAAAGTTGCCTCAGGGGGAGGGTTATCTCGGGTACCCGAGACCATATACATTGTAAATAGGACCTGTGTTGCCTCAAAGAACACCCCCACGATTTTCAAAGGGGAGGGTCCTTAAACAGTGGCAGGTATATTTTGCAGGTTGCAGGTTGCAGGTTGAAATTTAATTATAACTGGAAAACCGCTGGCACTAAAAATGATTAATAAACTACATACTGGTCAGGGGTTCTTACATAAAGTAGTTTATCTCTTTCACATAGTGAAAACACGATCGATCCGCGTGAAGTGTCGCGATAAGTACTTATCGATCGACACGCTGAAACCAGTGAAGTCTCTTGAAAGCCATCTGGATGGCCGCTCCACAGATGTTTCCATCGATTCCAGATTTGGCTCGGATCTTCCCTCAACAACAGAAGATTGCCACCACAAATGAAGCAAACAAATAAAGAAATGAAATAACGTAAGATTTTAACCGACGGAATATACTAGCACAAGCTCAGTGTGCTTTCATTTTGGTACTCACAGGGAAGAAACCAAATTCAGCAGATATTTCAGATGATATTTCAGATGCTTCTTCAAAAACAATAATTCATTGCGGGCTTAAAATCATAGGAATATACTCCTCCCATCGCTTCGGCCGGTTTGGCACTTAGGTGGAAGCCCGGCGTTGACAAAACTTGGATCGGACCGGACCGGATCACGGATCGGATCACGGACCGGATCACGGATCGGATCACGGATCGGATCACGGATCGGATCACGGATCGGATCAAGGAAAAAAATCCAAAATTTTGTTGAGCAAATTGCACTAGAGTGACTACTGTGAGCAGAACGTTTTATTTAATTCAGGTGTGATATTCCTTTATTCTTTTATAATATCAAGCCAACTGGGAGCTGGTCACAGATCAATTTTTTTCAGGCTGTTGGGTTTTGATTGCGATGATCAATCATGTCTTCAGATCTTTCTCCGCAGTTCAGATAAATGATATTTCGTGTAATCACTTGCATCAAAGGTAAACTGTCATAAAACGAGTCAGTATGGTAATAATAGGACGAACGTATGAATAGAAACACAAAACTAAAAACACTAAAAAATTAAACACCTGATGAAAACAATTTCCGTTTTTGAGACAAGTCTATACTTTTACAAGATGTGAGTTTGGAATACGATATTTCGCACTGGAATAAAACGAAACAAGCCATTTGTATTTCAAGGAAATATAGCTGTTTTTCAAAAAATTCTAGGAATAACATCGATAGTGTGAACGATAACGCAAGCCGAGAATAAACAACATTTTAGGAGTTACGTCACGATTTTTAGAGTTATTTTTAGGGTTGTAAAGAGCTGCCTTTAAATAGAATAAAACCTTAAAATGATCGTGTTCTAGGATAGAAAACACTTAAGAGGCAAGAACAAATCAAAACGGAATGAGGATCGTTAAGGATGGCAAAGATTAACGGGGATTGCAAATGACGAACTTGAAAAACTAGGCTAGTTTTTTCAAGATGTGCAAATCGTGACTTGGCTCCTTCAAAGCAAGTCATGTCCTTAAGCTTTCGCACGTAAGTTTTCTCATTAACTGTATTGTGTGTAACGCCAACTGTAACGCTCACATCTGACACGAAAATGTAGCCGAGAATTAGCCACTGAAAACAATTTCAAAAACGAGAATGGGAGGTTCACGCAAGCTTCGAACCAACTAACGTTCAAATATAACTACATCTGCCTGTTCATTACAATTTAAATCCGTCGTAAATTAGGCGCTTATGTGGCTTTTTAAATGACCTCTTGTCATTCTCTGTAATTAACATGTCATTGCGTCAAATTCGGGATTCTTATTTTCATTTAACATATTTTAGTTTTCCACTTTTATTTTTTATTTATTATTATCTTATAAACGGTTTGATTTTTGTTTTTGATTTTTTTTCTCTTTAAAACTTTGTTTTTTTTTTTCTGTGATCCGATCCGTGATCCGATCCGTGATCCGGTCCGTGATCCGATCCGTGATCCGATCCGGTCCGATCCAGGTTTTGTCGACGCCGGGTGGAAGCCACCTTTCTGAGCGATTGTAAACAGCGTCATGTAACAGTCACGGTAAGTTTACCACCTGTACGTTTCTTCTAAGTGCCAGCGGTTTTCCAGTTATAATTAAATTTCAACCTGCAACCTGCACCCTGCACCCTGCAAAATATACCTGCCGCTTAAACAGGACCTTAACTTAGGGCAGCTTCAATGGCAGATTCACTCTGATGGCTTGGATTTGAATAATTGATTTAATTACTTTTAAAAAGGACTAGAACTTAAAAATCTAGCTCGAATTTCGATCCAGCGAGACATAAGCTTCCATGCCGTGAATCAAGTTTTTACTGGGCGTTTTAAAAGCACTCAACAAAGAGAAAGAGACTGATGACCCCAAAGTACCAATATATATGTACTGTATCTTACTGAAAACAACAATCTTCAACGAGAGATGTGGGAATGTGGGATACTGACCTTCAGCATGCGATCCAGCTTGTCTCCTCTACTAATACACGTGCGTGCGCCAGGAGCAACAAAAGCTCTGGTGACAGCGACTTTCGGAGCTAAACGGCTTCTGTTAATTATGTTCCCGGAGTACACAGTGCAAACTATGGCCAGCAATACTTCATCCAGGTTGTTGTTAACATTATAGGCTATTGCACTTATTGTTATCAGTAAATCACGAACAACAAGAACCAAAAGTCGGAACAACACCAGTTTTGCAAATGTGTAAAATTCGCCAAAAATTTCAGGAGTCTTCTGCCCCGCCCCGGCGCCCTGGTTTAGAGTTATTTCATCCAGGTGTGTTTCAACTTTTTCATGACCAGAAACACTAGTGATGACGTCATCAGGCCACATCCATGGTCATGTGACTAATACAGAAAAAATGCAAAGGCTCCCAGGGAAATTACTTTCTCGGGATTTTTTTCATTGATTTAATATTTTAATTTAAATCCTCATTACGCTATGCATCGATTTTGTTTCACTTCTAAAAGGTCAGATTTTGAGAGCATTTCAAAATATTGAAAAATTCGTAATTTTCTGAAAAAGCATGATTTCGAAAAACGAATGCATAGCTATGTTGCCAACGTTGGCTTTAATCGAAATTCGTCGAAAAAGGCAGGATTTAATGAAAAAAACCGCGTTTCCTTTAGCATTTAAAGAAACCGGAAGTGCGCCCGATATCTATTGGAAGCTACCGTATCAGCGCGTGCGCAATTTACACTACCAGCGCACCTCAAACAAAGATCAAACAAGACGCCTGTTGGGCGTACACTCCGGCCATTTTAGGGGTATGTAGGTTTCGCGTTTGAGATCGATGTTGGGGGGTTGATTTATGCCAAAATGATATGTATGTATGCTTTAGAATAAACAATGGGCTGTTGGGCATTCAGTTGGGCTATTTTAGGATTTGGGTTGGAATTGGAAGATAACTTTTTTTTTCTTGTTGGGCTCTTATATTTGGCTCTTCCTGTTCTGGATTATAAATGGGTGGGTGGGGCGGGGGTTTACCTGTGATGAACTGGTGTGGTACAGATAGCTGAGCAAAGTGCTGGCTTTATGATACACGTATAATTGCATTTTGAGTTTTCAATATGGTAAAGGAAATGTTTGGTTTGGACTAATTATAATATGTGATTACTGAAGTACATCTGACTAGGGGTTTTTCAATCCATAAATCTAATGAGGGTGCACATGCGCCGAACCATGACCCACTCTGTTTTAGGTTTAGGTTGTGAAGGTAATTACAAAAGCTACATAATTGTTAGTGTTTCTTTCCCTGCATTCCCCTAATAAAATACAAATGTTTTCTTATTATTAACTAACAGTTTTATTTTCCTTATAGAAAATAAGTTAACATGGTGATAAGTAGAAGGCAGGAAACTATGTAAAATTGTCCGGGAACAACAACGAAACAGATTCTACGAAAACTAAGAACGGTATAATAAGAATAATATTAGGAAGGCTAATATTGTTCTTGTATGGTGGAAATAAAATGGGCTTATTTTCCACTTTAAATCTCTTGTACAACATTAACTAAAACATGATAAAACGTAGTCAAGCATTTACCAAAATATTAATATTAAAACACTAACTAGTACATGGTAGTACTGTGTTTTGGCAATGTTTGAAAATGATTTTGTGACTGTGTATTTGGAACAACAATTATTAAGACCAGTATTGTAAATGTCATAATGTGTGGTCCAACATTATCTAAAGCATGCTAAACATTAACTACAACATGGTGGTACTTTTCAAAGTGATCTTGTGACTGTGTGAAGGTTCCACCATCAGAGTTTTAAATTTCTGACACAGCAAGAACTAAAACATGGTAAAACATTAACTAGAACACAGTAGTACTTTGTTTTTGCAACAATTTTTCAAAGTGATTTTGTCATTTTTGTGAAGGTTGTATCACTTAAGACAACAATAAAGAGTTTATGAGGCCACTAAGTGTCTTGTCACTCCAAGTCTTTTACTGTGTTTTTACTTTCTTTGATGGTGACTCTTGTTCTTGGGAATCACCTTGTGTTTCTTTAGCTGGTGTAGCATGTTCAATTACTTTTCTGTCCAGATCCAGTTGTAAGATGTACTTTGTATTGAGAAGGTTGATGACATCTTGCTCTGTGGGCTTTATTTTGGGAGTTTGCCAATTAAAGAGATGCTGAATGACCTGAAAATTAATAAAATGTTGGGATTGAGGAATGAACTGAAATGGTTCTTGTTATATATCATAATCTGGTGACAGTCAGTGTATGGTAATAAATCATCTTGGAAGGGGGTACTTATTGGAATAACAAGACGATAGTCGAGGGGAAGCGCTTCTACAATGGGGGTGCTTATTGGAAGGAGGGTGGTAAATGAAATCATTATTGAAACGTTTTTAAAGTAAGGAATGCATGCTTGTACAGTGTACAGTTTAGATACTTACTCCTGTATTTGCTGAAAACCATTGCTTGTTGTTTAGGCGGACCATACAGTGGTTACTTAGCTGTGTGCTTTCTTTTAAGAACATGGTCGAACATGTTGGACATGTTATTGTTGGACTCTCCATGTACGCTCCTGGGTCGATCTGTTTCCTGCAGTCAATGCAGGTGTATGTGCAGATAAATTCTTTGATAGCGACAATGAAGGTCTCCAAAGAGACGACATTGGATTTGGGCAGTGGATGCTGTGTTGAGGCTACTGTTATTTCTTCATTTAGTGTTGTAATGACAGTCTCAAAACTTGATGTGACGCTGAGTTGGTTATTGAAGGTGGACAACACTACATTTTGTAGACTAAGGACATCGCCTTTACCAAATTCTATGTTTTCTGCTCGTTCTCTCCACAAAACAAGTTCAATGTGCCCTGTATTGTCTGCCAGATAAATGGTTCTCTTTGTCTTGTTGTCGGGGAATGTGCCGACCAAGATTGGATCCCCAATACTTGTTACTCTTGCTTTCAGGTTGATAAATCGGATGTTCTCAGTTTCATTTCTTAGGATCTGGGAGATGTTGAAAGTATGGTCTGCTACTGTTAGTTGTGATGTTGCAGTGGAAACTTTGGTGTCGCGGTCAAGTAGTAGTTCCAGGGAGCTTGAATTGCTAAATGCTTTCTTGAGCTTGAATGATTCAAGATCATATGTTACATTTGTTTCAAAATTGGGGAACATGTCTTTGTTGAAGCAGACAGCTCTGATTGTGGATGATGGCTGGTTATCACACAGATTCAAGGAGAACATAGAACCATTTTTGGTGGGCCTTAGTGGACTTTTGTTGAGAACAGCACATGTGAGCTTCTTTGAACATCTTTGAGGAGAGTTAGGGACAGGCGAAGACTTAATGTCATCAATAGTGGTTGGTTTGTTTAATGACATCTGAAAAAGGAAAGGAAACACGATCATTGTTACAGAATATTGTAGAATATTGTAAATGAGAAAGTGGGTGAAATTTGAAGATAATGTAATTTCATTGCGTTGTTCAATGGAATTAGATTAATTGGGAAACTGGCCCACACTGCCAGAGCTTATTCCAGTTTCCATAGTGTGAAGGTGACCAGTAGTAATTGCAACTCTTACTGGATGGGATGCCAGTGCATTGCAGGTTACCGCCCAGTATTATGTTGCCAGTAGTACCCATTTAAACTTCTGGGTGGAGAGAGGCACTGCGAGTGTTAAGTGTGGTTGCCCCAGAACTCAACACAATGATTCTGGGTAGCGCTTGAACCTGGACTGCTTAATCCAAAGTGCAATGTGCTAACCATTAGGCCAGTGCATTTGGTAATATATACACAAACAGTAAAAGTAACTACCCACCTCTTTGGCAGTTGAAGGATAGCAGCACCACAAAGGTGCAAAGTGTCCCAATATTTTTTTAATTAAGATTAAATTTTTCTGTCTTATTTATATGGAAGTGTGATATAATCACCATTAGGAATAGACCATTTTGATTTGGAGGAGGGGTCTTGTTTTTGTTGTTGTTTGATATTTGGCAGGACTTTTGCTATGACTACTTTAAGTAGTAATAACTTTAAAAGCTGCTCAACAATATTTTAAGATTTGGGAGGTACACTATCTTTGTAATTGTTTGCTATCCACAGTTTGTTTGTTCATGATTTTTTTTTTGGGGGGGGGAGGGGTTGGGGTTATTACCCAAACTCTCCCCTGTCAAAAGTATAATGGCCTATTCCTAATATATTTATATCATTTTTGAGATTTTTTATTTTAACTGGTGTAGTTTTTTTGTTTTGAATTCCTTTATTTCAATATCAGTTGAGTTCAGTAGTTTCCCCATAATTGCCAATCTATGTGTTGCAGTTGATGTGTATCATTGTAATCTGGTGATTTGGAAAATCAGTTTAAATTCAAAATTAAATTAAAACAACAATGTTGCTGTTTAATTATAATATTATAAGTTACAAATGCAATGATACTTTAACTGCATCATGATCTGAATAGTAAACACTAATTACAGCATTGTGGATGATATCAAATGCTGTTGGTTTCATGTAAATATGGTCTAACAATGTTCCTGCAGAAATAAATGTAGGAGTCTGTACAATTTGTACATAGTTTAGAGAGTGCATTAAGCATTCAAGTGGCCTTATGTCTTTCTCATTGAAGTAATTTATGTTGAAGTTGCCAAGTATGATGTCAATAGCATCACTGCTAAGTAGATATTCAATAGAGTTTATAAATTGTGACACATTAGAGCTGTTTTGTCTATATAACAGAAGAAAGGACAGCTGTCGCTGGATAGAAGTATTAATAGTAGCAACAAATTTCACTGCATTTACTGAAGGGAAATATTCTTGTTGTGTAATTTGAATGTTAGTTTTGGTACAGAGTGCTAAACTTGAGTATTTGTCAGAAATATGATCTTGTCTATACATTGTAAAGGGATTTAAGTCATTTCTAATATTGTGGTCAGTGTCTTGAGGAAGAAGTTGTGTTTCTGTTAGAGCTATAATATCACTACTGAAAATATTTGAATCAAACTTAATGTCAATACTGTGTTTTCTAAGAGAACGTATATTTAGAAGAGATAAAGTTAGAATTGAGTTATTTTCCTGAACATTTTGGATTGGTTCACTTGTTTGCTGCATACTTATTGATGAATTATTTTGCAATCTTTCATATTCATCATGGACTCTAGAGTCTGCTCTTACATTTTTACTATCTATTTGTCCCAGAATGTAAAGTCCTTGTAAGGAAGTTGAACGACTTAATGCAACATACACCTGTCCATAGTTAAAAATTCTTTGTCTATTCAAGTTGAAACTGATAACAACTTTATTAAGTGTCAAACCTTGAACTTTGTGCACAGTGCATGCCCATGCTAGTGTGATAGGAAACTGTATTCTTTGTATTTCAGGAGAGGATGGTTTACCCAGCCTGACTTTGATTCTAGTCAGCATTGGTTCAATAGGTACTGCTCTGTTTTCTCTGGCAAACAGGTTTCCACATTTTTGTATTGAAATGTTTCCAGCTTTATTGTCATCAAATTTTACAAAGATAACTGTTGGTTTTTGATTCCTTTGATTAACATTAATTTTTACAACAGTTCCTATCTGACCATTTATAAGTCTATCTGTAATATCGATGTTAGTTGTAAGCATTACTCTTGCACCTTCTTTAATGTGGATTTCAAAATCAAGTCCACCTGTTTCAGATCTCCCTCTAGATAACACCCTGTCAATATCTTGTTTTGTGACATTAGGTGGATACTGATCTACAGCTGTGAGTACAAACAAAGGTGCAGAAATTTGGTCTAGTTGTTTGTTGTTGTGTTCAGAAACAGGGTTATTTTCAGCCCAAATGTGAAGTGCGTCTGAAGGGTAATTATCATCTGATGGACTAACTGATCTTGAATTAATGCACTTGATATCTTCTTCAGTGTGAGAACCAGTCCTTATTCTGTTTAATAGCTCAGTGAATGGCTGATCATCTTTTTGCCTCATAATTTCAGTTAGTTCTATCATTGTGAAAACTTGCCATGGGTGATACAGATTGTGAGTATCATTTTTGTAGTTTTGAAAAACCAGTTTTCTACGTATAGGTGGCAGTTGATACAGATCACCTACAGCAATGATACTTATGCCAGCAAACAACTGCAAGTTAGCCGTACCGAAAACTTGTTTTAATCTTTGATGTACATGAAGCAAGGTAATGTTTGCAACCATAGAAATTTCATCTATTATTAGAAGCTTTAGTTCTGAAAATGTCAGTCTCATTTGAGTCTTCTTTTGGTCTGACATTGCAGGTAGATTGTCGCTTGTATCCTTAGGAATTGCCAAACCTGTATTTATTGTTGTACCATTGATATTAATAGCAGATACTCCTGTTGGAGCCATTAAAAGTACTGTTGGTAGTTCAGGGTTCATACAAGCATGTCTAAAAGTTTTAGCTGCAGTGTGATATATTGTTTTAATCAAGTGACTTTTTCCAGCACCTGCACCACCAGTTATAAAGAGATATATTGGTTTAACTTTGTCAGGCTTTAGACTGTTCATATTTTTTATTTTACTTCTGCACCAAGACAGAACTGTGTCATATGCATAACGCTGTGTTTTGTTTAAGGATCTCACAGACTGACGCAGAAAGTCATCAGACACATCTGCTGGTTGGTTCTGTACTGTTATTGTTGGAAGTGTACTTTGGTGATGAGATTCAGTTCCTGATGAAAGATGTGAAGGGTGTTGTTCATTGAATGATTCTTCTGGAATGGAGTCATCTGGCATGTCTGCATGTAAATCTGCATTTTCTTGATCATTCATAGAATCATATGATTGTATGATATTACCCTGATTGTTCCTCAGTGATTCAAGTGCTTCTGAAACAGCATCAGCATTAGGTTCAAATATTGCTCTATTGGATTCTACTACAGATTGTACTGCAGGTTCATAGAATTTTGATGCATATGTTTGTTCTTTGCCAAGCAAACTTTTCTCCTCTCTCCATGGAAAATAGAGCATGAGTAAGTGATGGAAATAGTTTTCAGGCTCTTTTATTTTATTTGGTGTATGATATCTTACAACTGCCCTAGTTTTCCTACATTTCATAAGTTCATTGGTATTCATCAACCTGATTTGCTTTGGGAGTATTGGATTAGTGTTCATAGTTTCACTTTGAGATTCAATTATATTGTCTGTGAGAACATCTGGCTGGGCATCAGCTGTCTCGAAACATTCATTTTTGTAATCCTTATAATAGTGTACAGCAAATTCTGTTAAACATAGGTTATCAACAGTAGGAATACAGTTTGGTCTGATCATGTAACGCTCAATTATGTTGGACTTGTAGATATCTGTACTGTCATTGTCTAATGCATCAAGTTCCTGTTGGGTTTTTGCAACACGTACTCTTTTTTCTGGTAGATCAGTACTAACAAAAAGTGTTTTGGGGAATATTTTTCTCAACCAAAGTTCTGGCATACATCTGTATACACATTCTTGTGAACTCACTTCTCTAGAAGAGAGGAAAGCAGCACCTATTTTTCTCAAGCCATCTTTAACATTTAAATTAGCAGTTTTGGCCTCTTTTGCTGCATTCATGATTGCTTGGGAACATTCAGTTTCATCCTTTGTGAAGTATGAGCAGACATATGTTACACACTTGTAGTGATCAAAAACAGGCTGTAGGTCAACATTTGCTGCAAATCCCTTAATACCAGCAACAAAGTAGTTGTTAATAAAACAGCTGTCTACTGGCCGCTTGAGATGCAGTTCATAATGAGAATCAGGTGATATTGACAAAGCCCAGTAATACTGCTCCTCAGAAATACCTAAAGAACTAAAAATGTCTGCTTCGGTTAATTTTGAGTCATAATCTGGTTTATTGGGGTTTAGAGCGTTATCTATTTTTTCTTTGACTAAATGAAGAATTTCCTTTCGTCTGGTAAGAGTGTTACTTTTGACCTCTTCAGGTATATTGTCAGAAAGGGGTTCTGCTACTATTGTTTTCTTTGTAAAAAGCTGACCAAAATTAAATCTGCAAGGAACATTTTTGTATTTTCGACATGTTTTAGAGTGGTTGTGGTTTTGGTATGTTTGGACCAATTCATGTAATTGAGGGTCTGTTTCTCTGTTTGGAATGCATGCCTGGACATGGTTATCAATAAATTCTATGTACGCTTGTTTGTTTTCATGTGTCAGTTTTGGACAATCTGAGGTCCACATCAATGCATGTAAGTCAGGAGAACCTCTCATTTGAAATTCAATACGAAGAGCATAATGAACTATTTTACCAATTGGGTTTGCAGTGGTGAGAAGAACCCCTGTGAAAAATGTTTCTACCTTATACTGGAAATGCTTAGCAACAACAACAGGATTAAGATTAAGCATAGAACATCTATCATTATAAGACAAGGCTTCAACTTGTTCATTGGTTAAATTCATGCCCTTTGTTCTAGCAATAATCTGAAAAAGCTCAGGCCATCGAAGGTCTGCACAAGATAATGTCATAAACCATGTTGGAATACCAAGCTGCTTTACCATGGCTACTACTTCATACATGAATTTTTGCCAGTAGGGTGGTGTGCCTGGAATTTGTCTTAAAAATAAATAAGCGTGATCTTGACAAATAAGATTTTGCAAACTTTGTGCATTTGATCTTAAATGGGATGTTGTAAGAGACTGTCCATGAACTTTTGTTAAAGCAATATTTATACTATCTGAAATTTTCTTCTGTTCTATTATGAACTGTGCAAAGAATAGATATTCTGGATTTGTTGCAAATCTGCCACTATAATGTAAAAGTCTTGCATTAAAGTACTTTACTGGTGACAATTTAACCTCTCTTTCTACTTGATAGCCAAATCTTCCTTTAGGAAACAATACTGGAAATGCTAGCTTTTCACATTGTTTGTCTGTCATCAAGGATACAGGATGTTTATTTTCACCAGGTGCAATATTGTAGACTTCATTTCCTGATGAATTATTACCATCTAGCTCTACAGTTACAGGATAATCTGGTATAACAGACTGTAGGCATGTTTCATTAATTGGTGCTCTAAATTCATTCAAGGGGTCATCTTTTTCTTCTTCATTGTCATCTGCAGGTTGTATTGTATCTTGTTCACAATAGTTATGATTTGAAGAGTGTACTTCATGGTCAGTGTCTTGTTCACAAGAGTTATGATTTGAAGAATGCACTTCATGGTCAGCACATGTACCTGAACTTATTTCACAGTCTTGGAATCCTGTTAGACTTGGGTCAATATTTTCAATACAAGTTACTGTGTTACTGTACAATGGATTATTCATCCTGAACCACGTAAGGGCATTGACAATAAACTCAGGTCGTACTGCTTGAAAGTAGACATGACCTCTGAACTGCAGTTTTCTTTTAAGTTTCAACATAATTATGCCTGATCTTTCAGGAGGACGTGGTAAAATGTTGCATGTCTCGTCACAATCAACAGGCACATTACAAATAGCCCCTTTAATTTTTCGTTGTTGGCCTTTGGGCATTACTACTATTTTCTCGAATACAATGCGCTGTGCTACAAGGATCTGTTCAAGCTTTTCTAGAGATTCAAGTTCTGTAGGGATTTCATCAACAAGTAGTTTATTGTACACAGCTTGACACGGAACTTTTCCTTTTGAAACCTTCAAGTCACATGTTTTACAAATGTATTCATTGTTATCAAATGATTTCTTATTTGTGAAAAGAAAGCGAGTATTATATTTAGCTTCCTTAAGTTGAATAACTGATTTTCTATAAAGTAGTCTATTGCACACAGAACATGTGTAGTATGGACCTTCCATAATCTTCTTATGGAAAATTGAAATAAAATGACTCAAGTCATATTGTGAGGTTTTATTCGGATCTTTTGGAACTTTTTTGGATCTTTTATTGTGAGGTTTTGTTTGGTCATTTGGATCTGATGTTTTGTTTTCTTTCCTCTTATGACAAAATACATTTTTGTAATATAAAGCTTTTTGTTCTGTGCGGACCTTTTTCTTAGCAGGTTCAATTTGAGCATAGTTCTGTTTGCGTTTGTTTGCAGCTAATACTTTCTGTGAAGTTGACATATGCTTTTTCCTAATTCTTTGCCTTCCAGTATTAGTTAATTGGGATGTACACAATAAAAATTGAATACAGTACTCTACTTCATGACAGTTGAATTTGTTTGTTATAATATTGCCCAATGTTTGAATAAGGGAATCTACATCATTGTCTTCAAATAATTGAAGTCCTTGATTTTCATGGAATTCCATTACAAAATATTTTGTCTTCTTTGTTTTAGTGGTACCACGGCCAGAATGGCAAAAAACACAACATACACAGTAACCAGAGATCCATAGAAGAAATCCAGTATTCATGTTTTTGTTTTCTAAAATTAACCTCTGAAGGACTAGTTTGGTGGACAAAGAACCACATGAAAGGATTCCTTGGTGTTTTGAACTATATTCCACATCTACATCAGCGTCATAGATCTTAAGCCTACTTGGTAACTCATTAATTGTGGGCTGGTTACTGATGTCAAGGTTTTCTTTGTAAAATATATTTCCATGTTCAACAACAGCTTCTAATGTAACTGACTTCCAATTACTACATGGTTTGATAATTGAAAAACAGATACAATAAAAACATATGGCACAGTTCTTTTTTGCATTAGTTTCCATAGTAACATCTGCATTAACTGCAGCTGTTTGACAGGTCACATTTTGATCATTGGATGAGAATGGCTCATTATCATTATGAACAACTTCATTTTCTGATACAGAAATGTGTAAACCTTTAAGCTCAAATATGGCATCAACAGTATATGAAGTCTGAAAGTATTCCACTAATTTATTCATTCCCTGGGCATGCAACAATACACATGTTCCTTGAGGATGGGCCATACCAAATGAATCTCTGGCATGGGAATCAAATACTTTAAATGTACCATCTAAAGTATGATAAATTGCTACAGTAGTATTCTCTATTGTCAACAGGAATGAGTTATAGGTTTCTGCTAGTAAAGTGTGCAAAGCCCTATCCAGGGGCATGGAGTAAGGAAAGTCTTCAATTGAATAATTGCTGTTTGCATGTAGCCTGCAAGTATAACTTTCACTATACTGCAGCTTGTAATTAGTGTCGAACACTGTAATCATTGTTGGTAACTCTGTTAACATCAAAAAAGAGTTTCTGGATATTCTTGATAGACTAGAATACAGTTCATTACCAATGTTCATAATTTCAACCAAGTCTTCTGCAGAAGTAATTGAATTCTTGTTGTTATATATTAGACTACATAAAGACATGGCTACACATTGCTGTCCAGCATTTTGACCAAACACTGCAACATTACCTTGACAATATGGTGCATGGAGTGTTTGAGAAGGAACAACTGAAACTGGCCCTGGATTTTTTTCTATATCCGTACAAAGGCTTGATTGGCAATAGTTGACTCTGTGATTCAAATTCTTATAAACCCGTGATTCTGTTGAAATATCTTTACTTGATGCATTTGGAAATCTACCGTTTCCTTTCAGCTTAAACTTCAGGTTAGCAGTCTTACGATTTCCTCTGCGTGATGCTACAGCAAGATGAGATTTCATTCCCACGGAAAAAACTCGCTTTTTTCTTAGTTTAACCTTATGAGAAGATCTGCATTGAACGGTGTTATAACTGTAATCAACAGTTGAACGAGCACTTCTAAATGTAGTATAAAGATGAATTCGAGATGACCGTGGTACATTCCTGATAATGTGTTTTTTAATTAACCTCCTTATTTTCCTGCTTTTTTGTAGAACACGAGTAAGCCGTTTCACTGAAATTCTGCTTGGTTCACGATCACATCGAACTATATGGCAGCTAGCCTTAACACGATGATAATAAATAAACTCAGCATATCGAGATCTACAGTCCTTTATTGAAATAGACTTGTCTTTGCCAAGTTCTGAGCAAGAATAATTACGGTCATTATTCACTTCTAACTTGTTTACATAGGAATTCTGGCATTCAGGTTCTGAGTGGTACATTTTAGTGCAATCGATTTTTGCGCAGGCATTCAGTGTACTTTCATAAGTTTGGCATTCAAGGTATCTCACTGGCATTCAACTTTTATTTGTATTCGGCCGATATGAGGGCTAGAATGTTGCAGTGTTTGAGAAAAGCTACAGCACAACTCAAAATCATAACAAAGAAAACACAACACTTGAGCTTACTTCTACAAAAGTGTTCGCTCGCCAGTAAACAGTATTCCACCGATCTTTTCCGCCAGTACTTTACCACAAGTTTTTCCACGAGCGTGGCCTGTCACGTTGAGCACGTGATAGGTCCGTGGAAAAGCTCGCCAGCAAAGCGCCCTGGGATTACGTCACACTATTGCGCAAGAATGCAGAATTCTGGCGACGACTACAGATCAAGCCGAATTTTCAACTCCTGCCCTGGCCCTGAGGGCCTGGGCCGGAGTAACAAGGATCAAACAAAGCCACACGGAGTTAGTTTTTCTCTTTCTACTGCTCTTGTTTTTCTGTCTTTCTCTTATTTTGTCTTTGCTTGTACTTTTTTTACTTTGCATTTTGCGAAACACAAAGAAAAACATCCAAAATGTATGCGAATTTGCAAGCTTTTGAGTTGTTTTTATTTTCCATGCTCAGTGTTATGTTTTGAATGCTGTTTTTGCATTCGCTATCACACCCAGTCCTCTCAAACTTATTACATTTAATAACCAATGATTAAGTAGTGTTTTGCTATCATCTCTGTTAAAATTTTGGGCTTAAGTCTTGAATTATAAATTATAAATGCCCAAACAAAGGCGTTTTTTATGGCTCGAATTGAATGTTTGGATTGAATATTCATATTGAATGTTCCAATATGATATACCAACATTCTGTCATGGCTCTGAGGTTTTCAGGACAAACTACTATGTTTGGTGGTGTTTATTTGTATCCAAGTCTCTTTTGGGAATTGAAAGACAAAGGAAAGTTAAAAAAAATTGTAATTTTGACCCGAAAGTCTCGGATCCATGGTAGGATATATCGAACATGGCCTATTGAATAATCGAATTCCACAATCCGGAAATTCTAAATAAATACTCCGAAGTTATAGATAAACAACTCCTGTGGGAATCAATAAAAATGGAATTACGTGCCAAAACAATGAAATATTCAAAACAAAAAAGATCTAGTTTAAGAACCAAAGAAGAAGCCCTTCAAAATGAATTACAAGAACTTGATTACAAAATTTGTAATAGCGATGCTTTTGATCAGGAGATCTTGGAAAAATATGAAGCAGAAGAAGAACTCAAACAAATACTCGAGGTAAGGGGAGAAAGAGGCCATGTTCAGATCAAAGATGAAATGGTTTGAGCTAGGAGAGAAGCCAACTAAGTACTTCTTTAATCTTGAAAAAATAACTAAGAAAAAAAATTAACCGGAGAAGTTGAATTAGAAAATGGCGAGATAATTTCAGACCTCGTGCAAGTCAATAAAGAAACTGTAGATTTTTACTGATCAGAACTGGTACACTTCTGAAACTACTGGTAATAACAACACATCCGTATATGAACACAATCAAAGGACTGACGGCTTTATTGAGGGTCTAAACCATCCACAATTAAATGTGGAGGAACAGGAATTCCTAGAAAGGATTTGACCTTGAAAGAACTAAAACATGCTCTAGCATCTTTTGCAGACAAAAAATCTCCAGGAAAAAATGGATTCACAAAAGAATTTTATCAAACTTTCTTCGACTTGATTGGAAAAGACCTCCTGAATTCGTACGATTCTTTTCACAAAGGATCTTTCAAAAGTACTAGCAAAGAGAATGGAACAACATTTACCCAAATTGATTCATACGGACCAAACCGAATTTATTAGTGGCAGATACATAGGCCATAATATAAGACTTTTGAGCAATATAATGGAATTATATCGAAATATCAAGAGGAGTTCGGCATGGGTGTCCGCTTTGCCCCTCCTTGTTTATTCTTGTGGTGGAGTTGTTAGCCCTTCAGATACGCTAAAACCCAAGCTGTGGAGGCATACAGTTACCAAATGATCAAGAAGTAAAAATTTCACAATTCGCAGATGATACGACCATAATAATCAGCAACGTGGATTCCCTAAAATCACATCTCCAAGTCATCGATTGATTCGGAACGGTTTCAGGTTTAAAATCAATAAAAGTAAACGAAAGGCTGGAGTTCAAAAGTACGAAAATCCAATTAAAGTATTGGGTACCTTTCTGTCGTACAACCAAAATAACAATGTTGAACGGAACTTTCGTGAATAGGATTAGAAAAATGAAAACTAAGTTGAATTTATGGCTTTCTAAGGATCTTACGCTATATGGTAACTCTTTATTACCTAAGATGTTAGAAGTGTCTCAAGTGATCTACGCAGCGTCCACGCTATCTGTCCCGACTTCAGTAATAAAAGACGTCCAAGCAGAACTCTTTAATTTCATGAGAAAAACAAAACAGACAAAATAAAGAGATTGGTTATGTGTCAACCCCTTGCTGAAGGGGATCTTAACTTTGTTAACTTTCCTGCAGTAGTCAAATCTTTACGCTTAGCCTGGGTAAGTAGGTTCCTGAGAAATTCCCGAGACTCATGGAAAACAATCCCCAATTATCATTCTCTCTCCACACATGGCGGGTTACAGTTCCTTCTCAAATGTAACTATAAAGGCTTGTCCAAACTGGAAATGTTTGGCGACCAAACATGTTGATGTTGAAGTGAGTGGCCAAACGGTTAAAACATGTTTGATCAAACCCAGATAAACTATGGATACAAGCCGCTGAGCAAGCGTGGGACGTATGCGCGCGCCAAACATACGGCTGTCCAAACGAACAAAACATCGCCCATCAAACACGAAAACAAAAGAAATGTTTTAAGTTGTTAGATCGAATGTCTGATGGCCTTCAAATTTTATCAAACACTACCAAACACGATCAAACAGCATCAAAAAAGGTGGCCAAACGTTAAAATGTTTGGTCACCAAACAATGTGTGATCGGGTGTTTGGTCGCCAAACATTTCCCGTTTGGACAGGCCTTAACGTTGCCTGTAAAAACAATAATTTACCTACCTTCTATCGGGAGCTTTTACAGTATTTTCAAGAGTTCAAGAACGAGACTAAAATATTCTCCTACGGGAACTTCCTGCTCTGGAATACTGAAGCGATAACCATCGAGAAAAAGATGCTATTTTGGAAATCTTGGTTTCATAAGAAAGTCTCTTTCGCTGAAGACATCCTAAATACTGATGGGAATTTCTTAACTTTCGAAGAATTTCAAAACAAGTTTAGTATTAAAACAATTATCTTCATTACTTTCAACTCATGGCTGCCATCCCTTCCGATTTGAAAAAGAAAGCCAGATCAGCTGAAGTACCTTCACATGAGCAGCTACTAAATTCAACTACAGTATCCTTGCTTCCTGAAAGTACACCCGTAGATCTAGCAAACATGCGCTGTAAACATTATTATAAAATTCTTAACAAGGGCCAACCGGCATCAAAACCTGGAAAATCAACTTTGCCGACGACTTTACAGAATGGAAAGACAAATTTTCATTTATATATCATTCAACAAGAGATAACAAACTAAGGCAGTTCTCATTCAAGCTGTTACATTGAATTCTAGTAACCAAAAAAGAACTCTTCAAATTTCGATTACCCGATGATAAAACATTTTTTTCTGTCCTAATCCAGACTATATATGTTTATTTCTGTCAAAATATTAACCTTTGAAAAAGGTTAATATTAGTGGGTGTAATAGGTTAATATTAGAGGAAGTATTTACATGAATGTAGTAAATACACCAGCCATGCCGCAGCAACCAAAAGCTATACTAATTTTCTTCGGTGTAGTTTTGTTTTAGTTCAGTTTGTCCCCTTTAATTAATTTCGTTTGTTTGTTTTGTTTTGTTTGCCTCTTTCTTAATATTAACTGTAATGAGTTAATTTTCTTTTTATAAGTAGCCGTAAACAATGTAATCGATGTAAGACGTACGAACTGTAAAATATTGTATTGTAACTAGTTGTTGTGTGTTGCATTGAAAAAAATGTCCAGTATGCCTGAACACGCTCTTGTCACCCAAATGATTCTTCACCCTATGGCTTAGTGGCCATTTGGCTTGCATGTTCAATTCCAATATATATGCATTATTAAATGAACCGTTTATAAAGGCATTTTGAGCAACACTCGGAGCATTGTGTCGAGTACTTTACGGGTCCGGAAATGAACCCAGGACCGCAAATGATCCGCACATTGGACCACAAATGATCCCCATATTGGACTGCAAAAGATCCCCAAATTGGACCGCAAATGATCCGCAAATTGGACCACAAATGATCCCCAAATTGGACCGCAAATGATCCCAAAATTGGACCGCAAATGATCCCCATATTGGACCGAAAAAGATCCCCATATTGGACCGCAAATGATCCTCAAATTGCATCCTCCCAAATTGGACCGCAAAAGATCCCCATATTGGACCGCAAATGATCCCCATATTGGACCGCAAATGATTCCCATATTGGACCGAAGATCCCCATATTGGACCGCAAATGATCCCCATATTGGACGGCAAATGATCCCCATATTGGACCGCAAATGAACCCATATTGGACCGAAGAAGATCCCCATATTGGACCGCAAATGATCCCCATATTGGACCGAAGAAGATCCCCATATTGGAAAGAAGATCCCCATATTGGACCGCAAATGATCCCCATATTGGACAGCAAATGATCCCAACCAAAAATAGGAATGGCGTGGATATATGTCGGAGGAAGGTGAAAACATATATAAAAATTTCATCCCCCCCAAAAACACATGTTTAATCTTTTTAAAAGAAATATTCCACACTTGCTTCTTTGTTCTTCGAAGGCTATTGACTTAGAAAAACACTATTAAAATTCTATACATAACTCTGTAAAAAAAGTTTCCGGCAACGGTGAGTTACTAAAGAGTTGGAAGTGGGAAATACAGGGCATGCATGTCGCCAGCTGCCATCCCTCAAAGATGGCAACTGATGAATGACCAGCAAATTCGCCTCGGAAGAGTATCACACAGTGCCACAAAATTGCGTTCTGGACTAACCTAGCCAGCCCGGACGGGACTAGTTTCAGTAAATATATATATATCAATTTTGGAGCACGAGACATCTGTCTGCATAGACTGACTACGGCTGGTGGGTGGGGTGACTGGATTGCTTTATGAGTCCTAATTAACGTTAATCCGGTAGCGGTAGTATCAAGCTTAGGAGAAAATAGGGGAATTCATAACCATACAAGGCTATTTGGCGGGAGTAATAGACTTAGCCCTATATGTTAACGGCCATCTCTAGCCATTTAACAAATTCTTTTTGCGTTTCCTTTGCGTGCATGTGGTCTCAGTCGTGCATGCACACTGCACTCACCGTGAGTTGTTCAGCTATCACACATTTCTATTCATGGCTTGTTCTCTCGTAAAGTAGTAGCAAATATGAAGTATATCTAATACTACCGATTGCCACCGATCCAACGAAGCTCCATAGTTGTTTTCAATTTGTGACGACCTGAATGACTAGTCACGATCACAAACAGAGAAAATGGGAGCCTGTGATGACGAAATCCATCGTCATTTTTGGACACTGATGTCAACTGAATGCATTATTAGTCTCAAGCAAAGAAAGCTTGTCAGGTCTAATTCACTTCCTCACTGTCGCCTCTGCCAGTCTAAGGACATTCCTCGCTTGCTGGACTGTTGGCATGTCAATCATATTACCATGGAAATCAATGGCTCCCTATTAATTAGAAGAAAATATATATAAAAGTAATAGTAATCAAAGATTATGGGAGTGCGTTCGACGCCGTCACTTAAATATATTTACCATAAATAAATGATTTCACTAACTGACTTTCAACCTCTGTCTATTGCTAAAATCAACATTTTTCATCAACAACCGAGGTTTTACAGACAAATATATCATAGTGTCAAAGTCTATGCCAGTGAAGAGGTCCCCTGTATACGACTTGTTGATACGTTGCGTGACGGCGCCAGTTTCCGCAGACTCACAAGTTTAATAGAGCTAAAATATTTACACTAGCATTCAAATTTCGTGGTAAATATTCTCACATTAACTGTTAATTAAGCTAACTTGTAAAATTATTTTTTAAGTACATTGTTTCGGCTAAGCTGGAACCACAAATATAAGCAAACGTTTGAAATCACGTGCTCGTTTATCATAAACAAACGCTCTGATTCGAGTATTTCCCCCGATGAATAAAGTAGACAGTATTTACATTGCCGTTCCTTGGTACAGGCTCGTTCTTATGATCTTGCCTTCAGAGTACTTTCCACCGATTCCAAACAATACTCGACCGGATAAAATCAACAAATGCAATCAAAATACAGCCAGTGAAATAGAGCTGTTCCCACGGTTAACATCCCAAAGCTAAGGCGATTCAAAGTAGTGTTCGTGAACATATAAAATAAACAAAGACAATTCCCTCAGATTTCAGTAAATGCTACCGTCGAAGCGTTTAAGGTCACCAAAATCCAACGCTGAGAGCACAAAATAGCGAGGCATGTTCATATGGCCTGCGCACATGCTCACTCGCATCACATGTCTTAGTAACGGTACCAGTTTACTGGCCGTGACATGCCCCTGCAAAATTCAAGCGGGGTGGCCATTTTGGTGTCCTTACAGGCATGTGGATTTTTTTCTGCATACAACCGTCCACAGGAAAGCCAACTCTAAAAAGCCAGAGGTCAAAATTAGGCTTGCGTTCTTTGAACGCAAATAGTTACATCAGAGGACTGGTTATCCAAAATCTCTGTTATATTTTGAAAAGGTGTATCGAGAACTTTCACCCAAATGATGACCTCTTTTAAAATAGTTGTTCTAAAGTGACCAATCTCGTTACTTATGGCGTTTATTCATGATTTGTCACTGTTTTCGGAGCTTTTAGAAGAAGTGTCTTCTAAAACTTTGGTGCAGCGTGTCTTATCTGTCATTTCCAGTGTTTCTAATAACTGTTCAAGTTGCTTGAGGTCGCCATTTTCCGAGGTAGTTACATTCAGATTTGCCAACAAACGATACTTTCGGAACTTTTTACGGGTATCTAAATGTGGCAAGACTACTCAAAACCGCTATGCTAAGAAATAACTGATTCCACTGCTTGTGTTCGCCTTAAGCCTTCTTTGAAATGTTTAATTTTATATTAACATGAGTTCAAAGTAAAATGCTCCAAGGTAACCCTGGACATTACTTCAACTGACCTTTCCAACTCTTTCTTGCTCTTCAAAAGCTTTTACAAGATCTCTTGCCCATTTGATCTTCTCTTCACTCGGTGAGAATGCTCTGTTTACGATGTCTATTTGTCCTGGGTGTATTATCTGTTTACCTATGAAGGAGTAACCAATTGCACTTTATAAACACAATAAACACAAGTACAGTTTGTGACGATACTCGTTGGAATTTGTAAATCCTCTTAAAAGAAATTCGGATAATAGCGTCAATTAGTTTCTTTGGTACTCCTGTGGTCTTTTTCATATTTTCTATTACTTCCGGCCGTTATGGGGAGTAGCCTGGGATGGATTAACCGCATTTCATCCAAGGGAGATGGCAACACTCCTAGCCACTTCATTTAAAGAAAACCGAGTTAAGGTGGCTGAACACATTTTGATACCTCCATTTCATTCACCTTTTTCTCTAAAACCCTTGATCTTTTGGTCGCCAAAAGTGGCAGCAAGCAAGTTAACAACACAAACTTTGGTTTTTTGATGGTTAAGCTGACGTAGGTGCCGTTGCCATGGCAAGATGAATAAATATAAACGGGTCTTTAAAATCGGTTTTGTTTATTTGCAGCAAAATCTAGTCATTAGATTTTCTTTATAATTTGCATGCAACAAGCTTGTAACGATGCTCACAAGTTCACACTATTTTGATAATAATGTAACAGAGAGATCTTAAATTAGCCCTTGTTGAAGGTTCACTGGAATATCTAAAATTTCGTTTGTTGAAGTTCAACTTTTTTCTATGCTCCAGTTCCTTATTTCTTTAATATTGTCGTGAAAATTTCGTGAAATTCTAATGAGTGGTTCTCGCGAAATAGGCGTATTTCTGAGAAAGCTATTCCGCATTCAATCGCAATTTTTTGACTTACTACGCATGCACTGCATTTAACTGGGTCCCTTCGATAACAAAGAAAAATCTGAGAATCGTTGGGTTCTTTGCATAGTTACCTTTTCTAACATACCTTTGTAATAAAAGACTAAAACTCTCAACACACTGCGTTCAGCAACGAAGAAATATAGCACAGATAATGCGGGCATTGAGCAAATAAAATGATCGCTGTATCAACGGCATGTTTGTTTTTTGCAATCCTTGTGAGTGCGCTGAATCGCATTAGCAAGAGCGCGCGCGAAAACTGTGTTCGGCCACCTTAATCACTGACCTGTTTTAACATTACAATGCCCTGAAAAGGCTTCCCTCTCTTATTTCAAAAAGGCAGTTTAAATTATAAAGGCATACCAGTATAACCAAACCTTGCACCCTCCTCAGCTTGTGCTTGTAAACCCTCGGGGTCTGAAACAAATTATTTCAGCCAGCTCAATAATTTTTCTTATTGTCAACTTTTGAAAGATAATTAATACATCGTACATTTCTTTGGAATTACTGTGTTGGAAGTCAACATGGACCATATTAAGTAATTGACTTGAGGTCTTAACAGGACAAAACGGACTTCTATCTATTCTACTTAAAGCCTGACTAGGCACATTCTGTTGATAGTGACATATTTTACGTAGTGATTCATCTGCCAATACGTTCCAAGACTTACAGCATCCTTTATTTCTTAAAGTAGTGTCAAATCATGAGGAATCTGTCCTTGTATGCGTCAACTTCATGCATGATGACGAATCGATGGCGAGGTGTGATAAGGGATCGTGACAAAAAAGCACATGGTGACCATGGGTGCTTACCATTTACAAAAACCATCCGGTTGGAAATTTCAGGCATAAACATTAAACAGTTGAGTGCGACTTTGCGGGAGAAGGAATCGCTATAAAGTATATCCACATCAGCTAGAGAGACTTAAAAGAGCAGAAAAATAGCATCACCTCAAATCACAGCCCATATTTTCAGAAGCTTCCCAAACGGAATGGCGCGAACCATTTGATTTTCCAACTGGAATTTCCGGTTTTCCCATGTAAATGGTAAGTACCCCTGAACTTTGTTTGGACATAAAGCTATACACATCACTGAACCTCCCCTTTACCAGATGGCGAAAATCGAAAGATGTGGAAATTGTAGGAGCAGAAATCTAACTTACAAATTCTGTACTGGTACGCATTAAATGTCTAGAATGTTGACACACTGTGTCGACGCGTCCATCGCGATGTGTGAAAATGCTAAAGCTTTAGCTTAGATTCATGTTTGGATGAAAAGAAATAGATCGCAGCATGTGTGAAATTTGCGCATTCCACGGTTTTCGTTTGTTTTAATTATTCTACAAGCTTTAGTAACGACGATTTCTCTTCATTTAAGAATTCGACCAAGGAGGCGAGACTTTTAAGAAATGACATACTAAGTTTAAAATTAAGATGCCACAATCAATCGTCCAGATTCACAAACTTTCACATACTGCATTAAGAACGAGAGCAAAAGTTGTGAAAGTCAAGCAAGATCTCCTTCACATCGTTTTACAGGTAAAACCACTAATCTTTCTCACTTGAATCCACCCGAAAAAAGGACGACGGCTCGACGTCCTCGTGTTGTTCGTGGAGCAATGCACTTTAGTAAAAAAAAAAAGTGGCGCAGTGCACTCTGGTTAAATGCAATGCATTCTGGTAAAAAGTGATGAATTTGAGAATTCGTACCCCCTTCTATATATTCTTCTTAAATCCTGATTATGTTGCTGTTGGCTCGCTCCGCAGGCAATTATGTTGCTGCTCGCTTGCTCCGCTCGCTCCGCAGCAATAACACGAGATTGGCTTTATCAAATAACCAAAAAACGAAATATTGGTTTATCAAATAACCAGCACATGTAAGAATGGTTTTATCAAATAACCAACACATACGAGAATGGTTTGCTTAAATAACCAATGGATATAAGAATGGTTTGCTTAAAAGGCCAAATCTCGGATGCTTGCTTTTATTAAATAACCAATTATAGTAAAACGGGTTATTTGTGACAATGGACGGTCAGTAATGAATTATCATAAATAAACAAACATATCACGAAGAAAACTACCGAAAGTAAAATAAATAATAAATTTACAAATGGCGTCCCATTACAAGATCTATTGCAACTAAGATTGTAGTCATAACACTGTGAAACACAAGTGCAATTAGGACAACAACAAAAGCAATACAGAATCACTACTGACCCTTCTTGTGTGACAACATCACTTATGTGTGTATGGCTTATACCTTTGAAGTTTATATACACCATGTCAATTGCTTGGAGTCCGTAAGCTTTGGCGTGAACAACCACACTCTGGCGTGCATGAATCAACTCCTTCACATCTTTAGTACGGGTAGCTCCTTAAAAACATAACTCACGTAAGATTCTTCTAGCACTGTTAAGAATTTATTATAGACTTATCTCCTAATGACACAAGATCTCTTTAGTGAAAGTAAATTGCATTCTGTAAGACTGCTAGTAGACGGTCTTTTCTCTTGGGGTCTGACAATGTGAATGCAACAGTGGTATGGACAATAAGGGATTAAGGTGAGAGACGACCACAATTTTTTTTGTCACACCTCATTTTCTGGTTGAAAAATTTATGTGGTGGTTGACAATCACCACCACAGAGACGAACAATGTCCAGAAAAGCAAAGGGCCGGATAATTTTTTACATTTTATATTTCAACCAAGTAGAAATCAAAACAAAGCAAAAATGTACTGGTATCTTACTTCTTGCAATGATTGAAGTAGCAATTTATTATTGTGTCTCTGGTGAAAGTCCACTATAATTTCAACCGCAGCAATCTGCTCTTTATCTTCGCTCTCACATACTAGTAATGCTATACGTAATCAACCTAACAATACACTTGAAACACTTGTTTCGTTTTCTTCCCTTTCGTACCATCTTCATTGCTTTTTTTTTTCTTTTTATTGTAACGTGTTAGATTTATTTGTGTGGATTAAAAGGTGCTGTAAACACTATTAGTGTGAACATTGTAAGTATAGTATTGTAAGAATAATAAGTTTTGTCTAGTACAATAGTTAATGTCAGCTCTCTAAATAGTTATTCCCAAGTAGTATCTAGTTCTGTAATCATTTATTCTGTGTTCTGTAAGGCAATAACATTAAATAAAAAAAAAGTAATAATAATAATAATAATAATAATAATAATAATAATAATAATAATAATAAAGAATAATTTCAACCGCTTCCCTTCCCTTTCAATCTCTTCTTTTGGCACAACAGTACTGAACAATAATGACTAAATATTTTCAAGCAGGCAAATTGTTCATTTTTGCATTATTTTCAGTGCTATTAAATCCCTTCATTTAAACATCACCCTGCTAAACAATACACATAGGTAAGTAAGACCATAATTACCTATACTGACTAGGAAGTCATCAGATCCAAAGACTAAAGCTTCAAGCCTAAAGGGACCGTCTTGAGAAGTGCCATGTTCACAGACAGCACGCAGGTTAAGAAGACTTAGAGCACTTTCAACTTGAGTGATAAGCCCAAGTCTTCCACTTCTTGATTGTAACAGGGAAGAAACTCTGTCACTTATCTGGAAGTTGAATAAACAATTTTAGGATAAAGTTTGATAGAAATGATACTAAATTCAGTGAAATTGACATGCTTTTTTCAATGCAAAGATAAATCTATTACAGTTGTAGTCAAACCACTTAAAAAAGTTTGTGAGCTGAAATTATGATGCCTCGCAGAGTCTTGTTTATAATTTGGTGAGTGATTTCTTTTTCTTGATATCAAGACATGATGAACTACTTGGGAACGTAGTTTGAACATATCAGCAAGATAGTCTGGAACAAAAGCGATTTCTCCGAAGATGCCCTCTGTACTCAGCTAATGGAACAGCTTCTTTTAACCAATCTATCCTGGAAAACAAATATTGTCTTCAGAGAAATAGCTTTTGTTCCAGACTATCTTGCTGATATGTTCAAACTAAGTTCCCAAGTCCATAATAGACAAACTTGATTGTCTGGTGCCTTGGACATACCCTTATGTCACCTGTCAACAGGGTAGTGCTCTTTTGGTTTCAGAGGAGCCAAACTCTGGAGCTCTTTGAATCATAATATTAAGTCCTTAAAATGCCCCAAGAATTTTAGGTGTCATTTTGGAAATGTTTTATTAGGTTGATTTTCTTTTTCTTTTTTAGATACCGGTATTTATATAATTGTAATATTCTTGATATATTTATTGTAATTATAATATTATTGAACGTATATTCTTAATTAATTTAAATTTAAATCTGTAATTGTAATTGTATTGAGCTGAAAAACCCACTTAGGGAGCATCAATAAAGTTTGTATGTATGTATGTATGTATGTATGATGGATTGTAATGTAGAGAAACCCTATGTCAAGGCAAGTCAAAGCATCAAGAGAAAAAACACATCCTGATATCCAGAAATCTTAAAAAGTGCTAATCATCTGTCTGCTGAACTTATCACTGGGCTCTACTGTACCCTTGTTTGCCTTAATTAAGAGGCTTTGTCACATGGGAAGTGACAAAAAATGCTTGCAGAACAGAAACCAGGCCTATGCTGTTAGGCCAACAGGAAAAATAAGGAGTCTGGTTTTATGTAAAACCACTGTGAAACAGGCTTTCATCCAGGACCTAGAAGATGGGAGTCCAACTTTTGCCAGTTAGAGCCCTATTTAGATGCGATTTCCCCTATTGAAAATTTTTCACCCTGAAGGTACACGGTAACCTTAACAAAATGGTTAACTTGAGAAATATGTGCCTTTACCCAATCTAAATGCTCCATAGTCTCAACTTTGGGTAACACAATGGACTGAGGGAATGCCTTTGCTGTTAAAATAGCTCTCAGATCATCTTCTGCCAAGCCGGTCTCTATAGAGTTGATACGGACACATACTTCACTGGAACCAAAACTCAACTGACCAAGAGTATTATGGATGGTATTCCTTGCTTCTACCTGAGAAAAATGACAGGCAAACATATAGCAGCCAGTAGCTGAGGTCCACATGTACTGTACATACATTAAGCAAGTGCCTTTGTGGGGTACATTGGAAGATTTTGACTTTGTCTCTGCCACTATAACATCCTACACAAGTACTCTTTAGTTTTGTCAAGCATACCACCCCTCCCCCCTTACCTCTTGAATATGTTAGCATTACCACCTCCATTTGCCAGCTGTTAGCCAATCACAGCTTGGTTTCCAAATTTTGGAAAGAGGTAACAGGCTTACCACAACACTAATCAATACATTCCTCAAATGTCATGGATTCATTTAATTCCTTCATTAAGCCGCGGCCAAATGATTGCGACATTTCAACACAACATATTGCAACATTGTTGGCTAGCATTTGCTAGCCCCAGCCAAATAATTGCCACATTTCAGTGCAACATATTGCAACATAGTTGGTCCAGCATTTGCAAGCTCTGGTTAAATGATCGCAACATTTCAATGCAATATATCGCAACATTGTTGGCCACAACATGTTGCGTGTGTTTGGCCACCCTTGTGACGTGTTACAACATGTTGCATGTTGCAAATCAAACTAATGCGCATGCCCTGGCACAACATTGTTACATGAACCTGGCAAATGAGTACAACATCATGCAACATCCACAAATGTTGCATGAAAAATTTGACCATTTTCAAACTTGAGCCAGCATTAACCAATATATCACAACACATTGACACAATATGTTCTGTTTAAATGTTGCAATCGTTTGGCCGAGGCTGTAAAACTCTTCTTCATAAATTATAACTACAATGATCCAGTACACTTTGTCTGTCATTTGCATCTAAGAATGAATACAAAACACACGATCTAAACGGGAACCAAACATTTTGATTCATCATCACTCGTTTGAAATTGGTAGACAGGTTACAGGAACTTTTGCACTTGAAGTCAAACACATTCACTTCATTGAGTTTTTTGTTCACACTTAGGGCCTCTTTACAAGGAGGGAGGGTTACCCTAGCAAGCGGGTTACCCTAGCACTCAAACATTTCCTCTTTTTTTTCTTCATCGTGTTTACAAGGAGGGAGGGTTACCCTAGCACTCAAACATTTCCTCTTTTTTTCTTCATCGTGTTTACAAGGAGGGAAGGTTACCCTAGCAAGCGGGTTACCCTAGCACTCAAACATTTCCTCTTTTTTTCTTCATCGTGTTTACAAGGAGGGAAGGTTACCCTAGCAAGCGGGTTACCCTAGCACTCAAACATTTCCTCTTTTTTTCTTCGTCATGTTTACAAGGAGGGAGGGTTACCCTAGCAAGCAGGTTACCCTAGCACTCAAACATTTCCTCTTTTTTTCTTCGTCGTGTTTACAAGGAGGGAGGGTTACCCTAGCAAGTGGGTTACCCTAGCACTCAAACATTTCCTCTTTTTTTCTTCGTCGTGTTTACAAGGAGGGAGGGTTACCCTAGCAAGCGGGTTACCCTAGCACTCAAACATTTCCTCTTTTTTTCTTCCTCGTGTTCACAAGGTAGCTAGGGTTACCCTGGCAGGCGGGTTAACGTTTTCCCTTGTTAACACTCCAGGTAGGGTTAACCCGCCTACCCAGGTTAACTTTCTATTGCTTCCAGACCCTTTGAGTGTAACTACACATTAAGTTGTCCCGGGTTGTAGGGTTACCCTACCTGTGAAATTTTGCTTGTAAACCCGGGCTATCTTTTGCCGTCCAGCTAGGGTTAACCCACTTGCTTGGGTAACCCTCCCTCCTTGTAAACAGGTCCTTAGAATAGATGAAAATAACATAGCTTGGAACTACTTGGCATTAATTACACAATGACACAACAGGCAGTTATGATCAGTTATAAGCTAAATACCCAAATTATGCAAAGCAACACCAAAAGATAGTGATGAACGCGGGTTTTCTCCATTCATTCCTTTCGTTGCAGAGCCGAGTACTTCTACAGGCATAAATTAACTGGTGTTAAATCGTTACGTACCTTCCTGTTAGTTGCCACTCCATCTTCACAATCCAACACGACACAATCAGAATTCAAACCAGTGGCTTTTGACACTTTTCGTTCGTCGTTCCCAGGGATGTAGAGAAATGACCGCCTTGGAATTTGCCCTGTCAAAGCACATAATGTCCTCGACAAAATTAAGAGACTGCGGGGTTTATTTTTCAAGATTTTGCACGCCTCTACTCCCAGACAAAACATAGAAAACCCCATTTTTACCCCATGTCGAGCTCGGTACATGTAAGCCCATATCAAACGTCCCGCGGTTCTCGGCGGCTCTCCGATAAAAATCGATTGGCAAAAATCGATAGCAATCGATAGTTCCTGTCTTCAGGAATATCGATTGTTATCGATGTCAAAAGGTCGACAATAACCACCCAGACTATACAAAGATGCTACTGTACTAGATTATAATTTCCTTTTGGCCTACTCCGAGCTCTGTCCTTACGAACACTTACTCTTAACCATAGGCACGCAAGGCGTGCAAGAGTTATTTTTTTTTTGTGAACTAAAAGTCTCGGAGATAGGAGCATTCATAGAACTGTTTACAGTAATTATATGATTTATTTGACAAGTGTTTTTGGTTGCGATGTACAGCAAGAAAGAAACTGGGAATTTATGATGTACATACGATGTTACATCGGTAATGGTGAGATTACTAAATAGTAAGCCATAAAATGTTTGACTGAACAAACTACAGTAATCTGACATGTCTCCAGATTAATGTAGACACCATCTTATTTTCTAACAGGCAATTTGATTCGTTCTTTGATACAACCCACACTGTGATTGGTGTGACACGCGCACATGCATAACTCCCTCACTCACCGATCACATAGCCCTTCCAACCCCTAAGAGGAATTTTTGTTCAAAAATACTCAAGTTAATTTAGAGACTTGGTGAAAAACAAGAGTGTCAAATTACACTTTGGAACTAAAAAACAAAAATATCTCGCTATATTTGCATGCAACAAGAACAAAACAATCGTTACCCGCACTTACTATTGTAAACGTTAGAACTGTTTCAAATCTAAATAGTCTCGTCTCCTCTAAAATATGTGCTAAGAACTAAAAGCGACGATTCGTGACCTCTAATTAAATTTACTCCTTGTGAAAAACAAAAGTATCAAGTTACCTTTGTAACTAAAAATAAAAATATCTCGTTGCATTTGCATACTACTAACTCACGAACCGAAGGCTCATCTCGTTCATTTAACTAAAATCCTCAGCCTAACCCACAGAAAATGTCGAAGTAAACCCAATATATGAATACTTCCTCCTCTTTTATAGAAGAATAAATATGGCCGTTCTGAACTCTATCGGGATCAAATCTTCTCACGTACCATTTACCTTTACAACAAGAAATTTGATTGGCTGTTTGTAGTAGGTCCAATCTGATTGGTGTGACATACATACATCTCTCACTCATCCATTGACCCTTAACATACTCAACGCGCCGACTGAGGTATTTTCTTTTACAAAAAAATAACTCAAAAAAATAACAATTATTGGACGAGGTCGAGCAAAATATCGTGATTTGTCAGTGCAGAGCAGATCAATTATTTGCCGAAACCGAAGGCTGAGGCAAATAATTGCTCTGCGAGACAATGAAAAATCACGATATTTTGCGATAACCGAGTTCAATAATTGTTTTGTCATTCGATCACCAAATTTACTTATTTAAGAGAGATCATGGTTACAATTACGCATGAGCAGAATATTATTTGCAGCAACCGTACTACGCATCAGCAGACCATTATTTGTAGGCAGTTATTTGCAGGTCATTTGGTTGGCTCTCGGCCAATGAAAAGGAAGAACAAAAATGCATCGAATGATAACCAGGGTGCTTCCATCTTACCAAAGATTCCGGAAATTTCGGTCGGAAGCCAAATGGATAGATACGTTTCGGTTTCTTCCGACCGGGATATTCGTGATCACCTCTGGAGGTGGTCCACTTATTCCGGGCGGAATACTCCGAGCGAAATTTGCCGTTCTTTTTGACAAACCGGTTCATTACCCTACTTCTCTTCAGTTATCTAGGGAATTCGGAAAAGGAATAAAGAATGGTTAGAGCCATTCCTCTCGATTGGTCCGGTTTTATCGGAAAATGTCCTTCCATTTTCCTCGGCTATCTCCAATGGTCTCTTACCGGTCGCTTTAGCATAACGGAAAACACCCCTAGTGATATGTGTATCCCCCGTGTGGATACACAAAACACTGATGCATTGGCTTCAACGAGCAAAATAGCGGTTCAGTTGCGAGGTTCTAGTGGGGTGGGGGCAGGAAGGATCAATCTCAGAAGGGTGGAAAAAGCGCCCAGATCTCAGCTATCCGTTAGTTTTACAGCGATTTCCCGGGTATCAGTTCAAATTTTTCAGTTGTGTAATACTCAGCTATCAGTAAAACCTCATCCATACTGTGTGGTTCATGGCACAGTTGCCCACGCTAGAGGATAACAAGGACGTGTTATTTACGGGTAAATACAAGCAGCATGTCAAAAGAGAATGGGCAGTAATTAAATTTTGATGAGAAGTCTAAAGAAAGTTTTTTACTTAACTGTATATTTAGTACAGAAATTACTTTAATTCACTCTTTGACAAAAGGCGAGACAAAATGTCTCTTTGCATAACGAGATGAAATACAACACTGTTTTGCCAAGAGCCAGAGTAGTATGCGGGAGTGGAAAACAACTGAAGACCAATGGAAGGGGCAACACAACTTCTGCTCAGTGCAATAAAAGCTTCAGGTGCTGTAGTCAATCTACGAACACCTACAGAAATCACATCAAGACCGAACTGATAGGTCCCGGAAACGTTTGCGATCCTTGTTGAATAATTTAAAATGTGAGGGAGGGACACATTCCGATTGTTACGTAAGGATTAACGCGCCTACTAAAGCCATAACATTTTTCTCTCTTCAAAATACGCTAAACAAGACTTCGTCCTTTGTACAAAATTCATACTACATAAATATAAATATAGACAGTATGTAAAGTTGAAACGCTAGTTCAAAGTGCCCCGACACTGAGGCACACCACATAAACAAGGGATTTTCTCGTCTTCGATGGGGAATTTATAGTCGTAAGTGATTTCTTCGTTGACTCCAATATCTCTCTTGGAATAGATGACTATTTTCTTGGCGTTCTCTAATGTGACTATCTTGGCGTAGCAGTTAGGCTGAAGAAAAAGAAAAGAAAAAGAAAAAGAATTCAGAGACAAAGTGCAGAAAAAATGCAAATAGTATTCAAATTGTATTTCTTAAAGTAATGCACTTTACACCAGACATGGAATCTATTGATGGAGTGACTCTACTTCACCAGTGGAACAAACTACAAGATGTTCTTAGGATGCTGTTATTACGGGAATTTAGATTTGAACACGAGTACAAGATCGAGTACGAGTACGACTTTTCAATTCTTGTTTGCAGGCTTCACGTTATCACGTCACATACCCAACTCATCATATAAGCTACCCTCTCTTCCTAAAACTAACATGAAGAGCGAGGGCTCTGGAGACTCACTGGTTTGGAATTCGAAAATCGTATTCGTACTCAATCTCGTACTCGTTTTCCAATCTAATTTGATTACGTCAATAGGGCACCTTCAAGCTCGTTAATAAGCATTTCCGGAACTGCTTACAAACATGAGTGCATACGACTTGTTGATTGGTTCCAGTATTCAGAGTTTGGCTTCGCAAGAAGCAGTCAATCCAAGAAACCGAAATCTGTCACAACAAAGAGGCGACCAGAGACACTGTATCAGCAGTAAATATGTGCTAAGGAATTAGGGAAATATTTCATTCAAATTGGCCAAATTAATTCCCAGCCCTTTCCGATGTTTAAGACAGGAACCCGCCCAAAGTAACGTTAGTAGGGTTTTTGACAGACCACAAATAGAGATTGGTTGACTCCCTCTCCAATCGCACAACTGAGTAAAGGAATTTGATGTGACTTACATCACAACAATGATTAATGAAGCGCGCCAGGTTTCCTTTAGTGGTAGCATCAATAATTGTGTCCTGATCCACACGGAAAAGGTAACTTGAGCCAATTCCCATCTCCTCGTATCTACGCTCCCGGATGTCAGCTATGGGCTGTCTGATCACCTCTCCAACGTACTCCGTCACCATCTCATCAGCTGCAATGGACTCCATGGCGAACAGACCCCAGTCATGAATACCCGATTTAGCAAATCGAAGCTGTTTTTTACGTACCTGATGATGAGAAGTGCAAAGGCAAAATACAGCTTTGATGACAATTTTGTTACTTTGGTAGTCCGAAAACTCTGTTATGGTAGACGCGTTCATGCAAATTGAATGCATTGCATGCAGGTTTTAATACAAAAGCAATGCTACTGTTCAAACTTGACTCCATTATAAAAGACTCAATTTTAAGCTGTAATAAACCGATACATTAACAACTGAACACGTGAAAAACAAAAGTATCAGGGGTAATGTCATTATATAGGGTCGCGTAGGACCCTTGCTCATTAACAAATTTCTGAGCAAAATGTTTCGCGTAGGGTACGTCTTATAAAGCTTTAATCCTCGGAATTTTGAAAGTGGATTCCGTTTAAAACTATCAGGTGATCTTCGTTTCATCATACTGAAAATGTAAAAACAACTTGCATATTTTCAAACCTCCCGGGTAATTGAGACCTACTAGAAGCAGTAGTTGTATTTTTTCCGTGCCTCTGGTCAACTTCTGATGATATAACTGCTATCATGTTTTTGTCGAGCTTTTTCATTGCTTGATTAGCTTGTTTCGTGGCATTCTCGGACAAAAATGTCAGCGCACGAATTAAAATCATGATTTCATTTCGCTATGGCAACTCTTTTAATAAGTGCAATGATGTATACCCCAGAGATCTGGAGGTCATATGAAACTCTGTGTTCGGACGAAACAGGAAAACTGCACACGCATGTTGCAAATAAATACGCCCAGTCTTTTTTATTCAATTATTTAAAAAACACTAGTCAGACAATCTCAGATAGTGCAGAGCGCATTTGGTAGCTCTGGTACGGTAGCCAACTTTGTATCTTGATACTTTTGTTTTCCTCGCAAAGGCAAGTAATATGAAACCCTTGTTTTCTCCAAAACACACGGAAGATGTGCTTGTTTTTTGGAGATAAATGCAAGAAAGTTAAATATCTGATGTAGTGATGAAGACACGGAACAGAAACGATGTTGTTTGACTAAAATTGCAAATCTTCTTATCACCGATGAACAAGAACTAATTTAATTATCAGATAATCATGAAATACCACTTTCTTTTTCCGTTGCCACCTTTGTTGTTAACAATAAAACAATTCAAAATTAACACACAACGATATTGATGGCTGAGAAGTGTTTCAACGAAAAGTATTGAAGATAACCAGCGCTACTTGGCCGATATGAATGAGTCTCCTCAAAGACTGATTAAATTAATTTGCGCTCTCATTAGGTTCCACGGAGTCTGCACCAATATTTGAGCACTTTCCTGGTTTCTTTTGCCACAAATTTACAATTTGCGGAGTATTAAGTCACTAACTTGAGAACGTTTTGGTCTCTCTTACAGACACAATTAAGGCAAGAAATAAACAAGCCGCTAAGGAGAAGCAATACATTTGAACCCTGACAAACACACTATTGTAGATTGAAAACAGCAGATAATATTTGTTGAACCGACCTGTGTGTAATTCTAAAAGCTACGCAGCCAAAGTAACGTTTCACTTTTGCAATAAAAAGGGACAATTGGCGCTACCTGAAAAATAACTGCCGTCCTTGGTCACATGATTCCGTATGCAATGTATCCTCCACCTAATATAGAAGCCACGAACGCCAACTAATCTACGCATGCGTTTAGAGCAAATTAGTTTTGTTTTAAAGGGAATGGTACCACAAGGAGAGCAAGGGGTTACCTGAAACAAATATATAGCTTTGCGATGTCCACACTCAATTGACGGCGATGGGACGTGTTTTACGTAGAGTACACATGTACCTTTCCCACCCCCCCCCCCCCCCCACCACTTCCTTGCCTCTAGACTAATTAATTAATTGAAATTAATTAATTAATTAAACAAACATTAAAGTTTACACCTTAGCGCCATAGGGCCATAGCGTCATAGCGGTTTAACGAATTAGCGGCAGGCAGCCCCCAAAACCATCTTAATAGTGCACTCTGCACTAAAAATTCTTATTCTTATGAATTGTGCTTACTCTTTAAAGGAAATGAACAAATAATGAGACGAAGGGTCATGTAGCACCTTAATAAATTGACTTTCTTACCATGAGCTGATTGAATTTAAGTAAGTCGCCAAATTCCTCATTACACACAGCTGATTGTAATCTTCTTTGAATCGCTCTGTGTTCACGTGATTGTTGTTTAGCCTTATTGCCGTCTGTTTTCTGATGATAAAGGTAAAATAAGATGTATGGCCTGAAGCAATCATCTCTTCCTCAACTACAGTCTATTTGAAACACAGACACAGTGACTTTCACGCATTACAAGTTAGGTAACTGTGCTACACGATCAACCTTCTGTTTAGCTCTGAATCATCCCAACCCTAGACACGCTATCATGGCCTGTACTGATTAAACGAGGCATGTCACTACAGCCCCAAGTCTCTTATTAAACACTGCTGGAAAATGATGTGCACAGACTATTGAATACCTGCCCTTCGCTAGTAACGTTCGCCTGACACTGTAGCTGTCGCCTCTGAGCCTGTAGGTATTTGGCCTTCTCTTTGATGTCAATCTTATAAAACCCTTCAGTGCGGGCACATCCTGTCACGTGCACACGTACACCATGTTCTGTTTTCTGCTTCCGGCGCAATTTCGTTACAGGTTGAGCAGTTGGTAAAAAAGGTTAAAGAAAACTGGTAGGCGAAATATTGATGACTAAACAAAACATTGAGCAGAAACAAATATTTCTCCGATATACCTTAAATACAAACTTCCATGATCAAACAAGCTCAATTGTTGTCAGCTAGGCTTGGCTACCGATAGTCTCTTGTCATAATTCAAACTTTGCAGAAACATCCAGCACTTTGATAATTGTCTTCACATGAAACAGATTGGTTCTTCCGGCGACCGTTGTCTATTCGCCGTCTATTCTTAAAAGGGAAAATCATATTTTTTGGTCGCAAAAAAAAAACAAAAACAAAAACAAAAATGAAAACATAAAATGTTAGGGTTAGAACTGTAGTTCTTTAGAGTGTAGTTCAGACTACCGTAATTAGCACCCTCCTTTCTAATAAGCTCTCTCCCTTGAGGGTCACTTTTTAATGAGCGTTTGATATTCGCCCTGTTCCAATAAGCGCCTTCATTGCGAAAGTGACGTAGTCAAGACATTGTCAAAGAAAAGACTGTAACGTAGTCTGCGTTCTCGTCAGAACGTAATTTTGACTGGGATTAAAGTCAGTCTTGAGTTGTAGTATGTGTTCTTCACTAGGTGCTATATCACATTCCGATGTTTTTGCCGAAAAAGAGAAAGAATCCCTTCCTTCCTAGCACGTACCCTTTCTATAGTACGTGCTCTATCGCGAGCCACCAAAAGCAAATGAGCGCCCCGAGCGCTAGATTAAATCGTAATTGTACCCGCCCACCTTTTCTTTGAGCAATGGTCAACTCAGCTTCGACAAGTTGACTGCTTACTCATGGAAAATCCAGGCTCGTAGCGTACTGTTAAAAACTGTATTGTGGTTGTTCTAGTTGTTGTCATGAACTGTAGAACGTGCAATTATTTTAGATTGTATTTCATGATCCCGACTTATACTTTTTCAAAATTTTTACTTATGTATTATACTGTTTATAACATTTATGTGGAATACCTGCAAATTAGCTGGTGCGTCATTTTATCTTTCATGTGAAGTAACAAACATATAACTAAGTGTATTACACAATAAACTACTGCATTGTATTATACTGTATAGTATTTATTGAAATCCATTTATCAAAAAGGATATGTGGATGACTGCTCCAGTGTGCGTCTACCACTGAATCGGATGCCACTTGCTGAAGTTGTTCAAAGCCGACTTTCAAGTAATAGCAATCTTCTGCATCAATCCCCAGTTTGTGAAACTCGTAGACCAGCTCATCATCAGCCTCAAATGACCGCACAGGGAACAGGGGCTTAGGAACCTGAGTAAGCTCAGGCACGGGAAGCAAAGTTAATGCTGAGTCGACAGATACTATGTCCACTACAGGTGACTCAGTCAACTCTCTGTCACTAGGGAGCAATGACTCCTTAATACTGCCCTCCAACAATTCAGGTTCTTCCACAGATACTGGTGCAAATTCCTCTGGAACAGCTAAACCATACGAGTGGTCGAGCTCAATGAGTGACACAGCCAATGGCTTGTCAGGAGACAAAAGTGGCATTCGCTCATCAGAATATGTGTAGTTTTCATTCATTTCAGAGTAGGCCTTCTTTTCACACATGAACTCCACACGTTCAGGTTTAACTGTCTTTTTGTCCTGAAAACCAAACACTGAAGCTCCTATGGGAACTTTCACCTCTGTTTTTTCGACAGCCTCCTCTAGTTTTATAGCTGTACTTTTATTTTCTGAGTTGCTGTGATTGTCCTCTGAATCTCGCTTACTATTCTGAGTAGCCACTCTCTGTAGTAACGGTTCTATTTTTTGTACTTCTTGTTCTTTTCCACTTGACATATTTTCTTCCTCCATGACCGTAGTTTTGTTGAAAGAATCCTCATGATTTTTGAATAAATCAGGTACAATATCAGCAATATGGAAAGATCGATATGTCTCAGTGGGTGCAGCTTTTTCAGATAGAGTTCTGAACTGAAATGTTTTCTCAAGTTCTTTGTTATCATAATTGTATCGTCCTACATCTTCATTTTCCTTGAAGCCAAATAACTTTTCTGACACATCTTCAGGGTGTTCATGAAATACATCTGTTTAGAAAGAAAACAGATACACTTATCTGCCATTTTGACAGAAATAGAGAGATCTGCCTCTATTCTCTAACTCTACGAAACAATCTGTGCTTAATTAACTTGGCACTATAATTTATGAAATTGGATACAATTTCTAAGGAGAACACATGTATATTTATGTCTCTTATTGAGATTTTAAATTTATAATGAAAAACAGATAAAAGAGAAAGTCGTTTAAGCATAGTGGACACTAAAAATAAGAGAGAGATCATTATATACTCAGGTCTTAAATAAAGGGTATCATCTCAGCCAATTATTTTAACATTTATCACCTTGTTTGTTCTTCACAAGCAACGCTACCATTTCTTGATCTTCGCCAACTGGCTGCTCAATTTCCATTTCAACTTCCAGCTTTACCTCTTCCTTGTTTCCATCTTGTGTCTCATCTTCCTCACTTTCTGATTCACTTTCATCTTCACTTTCGCTTTCACTTTCTTCCCCGCTTCCTTCCTCACTCTCCTCCTCATCATCTTCAGACTCGCTCTCGTCACTTCCTGATTCACTGCTACTACTGCTACTGGAGTAAAGTGTGTGGTACAACGATGAACCTGTGCTTGGTCGCCGCTCATCAGCTTCAAATGAATAAAAAGTGGCAAAAATGTTCCTAAGTAAAAGGGAGTAACTAGTTTTTGAGAAACAATTCTTAAAATCTTATCAAGAAAGCCTTTCCTCACCCTGTGCAATAAGAATAAAATAAAAACTAATAGACCAAAACTTAAACCTCTTTAGAACGGCAAATGGAAATTATCATGTGTGGAATCCAGGTAGTGTTATGATTGAAACCAATTTTTCTCAATGTCGCGCAAGTGATCCATGCAGGCAATCAATGTACATGTTCATCAAGAATACAAATTATAAATCAATTAGAAGCACTTTTATATCTCTAGATTCAAGTAGTGCTGTATTTTAAAAACACCCAACTGCACAATGACATCATAATTTCCCATGAAGCTTTTCAAAATTAAACATAGCAGCATGTAGGAAATTTGAAACTCTTAAGTTGCAGAAGAGAAACAACCAGCATTCAAAACAGGCAAAGAATTATCAATTTCAATCACTGAGGCAATTAAACACAACAAGCAACTTGTGACTTGGAACAAATTTAACTGTGAAAGATTCCATTTAAGTTTGCTACAGGGCACTGCAAATATATTACTGTAATAGAAAGGAAATAAATGAGTGGTAATAATTTTTAATGTTGCCAAGGAATTACTACCTTCACTGCTTCTCACTATTGTAGCACGTGGGGCGACATCCATACTGTCATCAAGTTGTTGTGGTGACTGACTACGCTCACCCTCGTCCAACCTGCTAATGGTATGTGGTCGCCTGTCCCATGAAGAACTGCATTCCAAATCTGTCTCCATTTCCGAGTCTCCTTCACCCAAAATCCGTTTTTTAACTTCCCGCTCAAGGACATCTGTGGACTCAGTGTTGCTGCGCTTTCTTGTAAAACTATCCAATTTTTCAGTTTTAGGGGGTTCTGGTAACCTTTTGACTTTAAAGGAGGGTAGCTTAGGCAGTGATGCACGTAACCCAAGAGGCATGGTACTGTGAGATCTCTCAAAAGGACTCGGTCCAATTGTTGAAGGTCCAGTACCCGAGTTTGATGGAAGTCCAATGGTGGATGTTGGGTTTTGGCCCATAGGAAGGTTTCTTGATGAATTTGCAGTTGTAGGTGAAATGTCCTAATGATAAACAATGACATTCAGTTTGTAAGACAAATGTCATCAAGAAAAATTCAGTTTCAAGAAGACTAAAGAAAGGAAATTGACTGCTATCTCAAAATTGTTCAATGAACTGATTAATACATGTAAATAGCTTCAAGTTTCAAATAACAATTCAATTCACACAAAAATGCTAAGGCACGTAGTTCAATTCTACATAAGATGTAGAGAAATATTTAGAAGTCCTCATTTGAAAGGAATTTTTAGTGATCCCCAATCACCTCAGAAATCTCAAGTTCATAATCTCACAGCTAATAAGTGCATGCTAAAAATATGAACTACTGTGCATCCAGTAACTTGATAGAAACAGAACGGGACAAGCTGTTGATGATTGCACAAGCAAACATTTTTAAAATCAAAATGAACAAGTGATAAATTTTCTTTTCCTTGTCTTGCAGTGTTTACTAAAAGAAAGAGCAAACATTTTCTTTGTATTTCCACCAAGTTAAAAAAGCACTTAATATGACATTTTGGGAAAACTTTAAGGGACACCATCACTATTTTTAGCGTGAGATTGGAGATCTCAAAAACATATATCGATCATTGGAATCTGAACAATAATGGTTTTATTTTGTAGAGCAGCACTTGACAAATGATTAAAACCCATTATGAAGTGAGAATGGCTAACAATGGCGAGGATGGAAACAAATTGCCACATAGATTTTTGAAAAAGCGTCCGGATGTCAGTTTTTCAAATGTTCAACTTTAGCTCGAAAATCATTGAAATTTTGCAAACATGTTGCTGCAGTGTGGATTTTCTTCAAGAAATTGCTTTTAATCATATAGTTAGAGCTAATTAAGTTCTTATTTCATAAATTTAGGGACCACTTTGTGAATTTATACAAGTTTTAAGCTTAGCAAATTGATGTCAGTTTTTTATGTGTGACTTATCGATGATAAATTGTGTCATAACATCGTCAAAGTGGCTGTGGAACCATGAGCTGGAGGCGAGTGGTTCCGCAGTAAACTTTGACGTTGTTATGACAAAATTTATCATCAATAAGACGACAGACACATAAAAAACTGACGTCAATTTGTTTTTTACAATAACAAGACCCCAAAATGGTCAAATGCCGGGAATAAATGAGGGGATAAGACACCGTAAACTTGCCGTAAACAGAGATAAGTGAACTTTATTCCACATGACGCGAACATTGTAAATAGCTTTTCTTGCTTTTTGATTGGCTACGTAAAACAGTCTACAAAATCTCATTGGATAAAAAGTTGACAGTTTTTTTGACCATTTTATCTGTCTGTACTCTTATTGATGATAAAAATGAGCCAATCAGTACGCAAGAAATTAGACAGTTATTGTAAAAAAAATATATCATGACAGTGTCCCTTTAAACACTCCCATTCAGCTCATGTTCCCATAGCATTACTCCTCCACCCAAATTTATATTTTTTTTATGACAGAAAAACAGGATTTTGCAACAATATTGCAGAGTTATTTGGGAAGGCATTTTGGCACCTGCTGTGTTCAAGTAGTTGGTAAATAAAGGCATACCAAAACTGGGGATGAAACAGCATAATATCTTAGACAACATTTGACGCTCACAGCTACTTGACAAGTTTTGAATGTTGATTGGGACTTGCGGGAATCATGTTTTCAAAACATTTGATAAGGCGTAACAAATTTTTGTTCAATATAGTGATAACAGTAATAACTTTTACAAATATAATGTGAAATGTCAGCCATCAAAAGGTACATTATTTTTAAAATGAGTTCAGTTTTCTGATGGGCATAATTTCTTCAGTTGAGAAGCAACTGACTCCACCAGTAGCAGGCTCAATGTATTTCAGACACAACAGAATAGTTTTGACGTTGGGGAACATTTATGGCCCAGCCATTGAATTTTACAGGACAAATAATCCTGCAAGGGGGAGAATGCTGCAAGTGAAGGAGTGATAAGACTAATTTCGATATATTAAAATTCGGCCTAAAACAATAGATCTCAGTGCAAGGCTCTGGGGAATAACTACAGAGTTTGTGGGATTTATTCCCCAGAGCCTCATGCTGAGGTCTATTGTGTTAAGCTGAATTTTAATATATCGAAATTGGTCTATTGCAGCACAATTTGGTAACAATTAAAGTGCATGCATGCAAAAAATTACCTTAGGTTTGGTCTGATTATCCCACCAGGATTCCAAAGCTTTGAATGCAGATGCTTCAACAAGCTTTTTAAATATATCTCTCTTCAGAACAGTGTCCAAATCACCACAGATGTTCCTATAAACCTCATCAATGATCACAGCTGTCCACGGCTTCTTCTGCTCTATTTTCTGGAAGCCATAATTTCCACTGCTGGGAAAACTGACACTAGAGAACTGTGGTGCCATCCTTGTGTCGTAAAATGAAGAATGAGGTATCGATGGACATGGAACTGGGATAGGTGGGCCAGAGGGTGGTGGTACTGCTGGTGGTAGAATGGGCCTTACAGGTAAAGGTGGACAAATATTGGGAGGTGGAGGGACTGTAGGGAGGGGTGGTGGAGGAACAGAAACAGGTCCTAGGGGTGGAGGAGGTACCCTCGGGTTAAAGAAGGGTGGAGGTGGTATGCTGGGATTGAATATGGGAGGTGGATAAGGTGGAAAAACAACACTTGGTGGTGGAACAGAAATGCCCTTTGGCTTTGGCAAAGGCTTGCTATCTGGCTCAGTGACTTCTAAAGTGTCCTCATTTGAGCTAATGGATGACAATGACATGGCATCATCATTATCATCATTGTTCACATCATTAACATCATTGTCATCATCATTTCCTTCAATGTCTGAATAAAGGTCACCTGAAACTGGTTCTTTGGAAACTGTTGCATTGCTGCATTCCACTTGGCTTGTTGTTTCAATGGCAGGAGAATTGCAGGGAGAAATATCCTCTGTAAGTGGTAAGTTTTTCACTCCAAATGAACTGACCTCTACTTCTGAAGAAGACACTGCAATATCTGCAGCAACTTCAGGCAGAGACTTATCAGCAGTAAGCAAAACTCTTTTCCAACCTCTGAGAGCTTCATCTCCATGTTCCTTATCCTTCAGTGTATTATCTAAGTTCACTGATGGATTCTGTTCTGTTTCAGCTGCACTAAGCTGAACACTCTTTAAGACTATTTGTATTTTCTTTGCTTTAGATCCACTGGTCTGCTTGTCATCCTGAACAGTCTCCGAAAGTTTTCGCTTCTTTACAGCATTCTGTGCAGCTTTGATTTTGCTTCTGGTAATGTCTAATTGTACCTCTTGAGCAACATCATGCTCATCACCGGGAGGTAAGGGTTCTTCATCAGAACAGGTTTCTACCCCAAGTGTATAAGCATCCTCCGAGTACCTATTTATTGTTTTTGTTTCCCCCAATGAGGCACCAGCTACCACAGATGAGATAATTTCTGCTGCACTTGAATTTTTAGAGACACTCTCCGTTTTTCCTAAATCAGATGTAGACAAAAGATCTTCATCCTGAGCAATATTATTTTCCTGTTCTTGACCAAAAGTGTCTTTGTAGCTGAGATTGTGAGAAAACTCAAACTGATAAATACTTTTTTGTTCACTATCCTTACCCTGTAATCTGGGATCTTTGACTCTTAAATCAGAAGTGTTATTCTCTCTGTCTTGGTCTGAAATGTTATTTTCACTGTCCATTGATCTAGTTTCCTTGTTAATAACATCTCTGGAACTACTTCCTTCATTCTTCTGTTCTTTCACTTTCTTATCAGAAGTTTCCAGATTTCTTCCTTTCAATCTGGGATCACGACTGTGGTCATCTTCCCCATTATGTCCTTCTTTATCTCTTTCATTTAGTCTTTTACTTTGCATCTCTTTACCATCACCACTTTCACTATCTCTGTCTCTGTCTCTCAGTCTAGGATCCCTGTTTCTTAAATCAGACCATCTGCGCTCATCCCCTCTCCTTGGACTTGTACTGAACCTGTCTTTTCTATATTTGTAATCATCTTTGTCCCAGCGACCTCCACTTCTGTTTCTATCATAATCATCCCTCCTGTAATTGTCCCTTTTACCAACCTTTTTATCATCTCTTTTATATCGGTAGTCTCCATGTTTGTCAAACCTTCGATCATCTTTATAACTATGATCCCTATCGTTGCATCCACCATACCTATCAGAGTCTCTTTGTTTATCGCGATATCTCTCCTCTCGTTCCAACTGTTTCCTTCTTTCCCATTTTGTGTAACTCTCATTTCTGTCAATGCGAGGTGATCGAGTTTTGCTAGGAGGTGACGAATTAAGTGTGGATTCCCTTCTACATGATTCAATAAGCTTGGTTATTGTTTGGACATCATCCTCTTTGTGAGAAGGTACTAACTTATCTTCATCTCTAGGGGAGAAAATAGGATCAGGCGATATATCTTCATACTTAATGTAAGATGCACCAGGTTTCTCATAAGGGGGTGGTGGTGGAGGCTCTTTTGATGAGCCTTTCTCCACTGGTGGTGGTTGGGGATTTGAGGTTGGTGGTGGAGGGGGTGGGGGCTCATCATTTTTGTGGAACACATGTGGTGGCGAGACTGGTTCAAATGTAGACTGTGAAGATGACACACTTTGAGGGGACATAAAGGCTGATCCACTTTGAGTCAACTTGTTGCCACCTGCAGTTGTCCTGTCCCATGAATTACTTAGTGATCCTCCCCAAACATCTGCTGGCAGTCGAACTGATGATGCAGGACTTTTCATCAACAGCAATGAAGGTGACAGCACTGAACCATCTGCAGATGATGACTGTGACATTAAGGAAGGAGATGGAGTCGGTAAGTGGGTTGTGGAATGAGACATAGCAGCAGTACTTCCCGAACAAATCTCATGGCCTGAGTTTCTTCTTGCAGGAGGATGCTCTGATCCTCGCTGTTTACTGTGAACTTCATGTCCTAAAACCACAAACAAAATGGCACCAGAAGAGTAATAATTTATAAACATTGTGTAACACTGACTACAGTTAAATTATATATAAAATAGCATGCACCTTCAAAAGTTTATCTCAAAATAGATATATATACATTTTGCCAATAAAAGTAAAATATAAAACTTTAAGGTAAAAGCTGTTAAAATTGAGTCTTAACGTTTTCTATCTATTTGATCATCATCAGAGTGAAATAACATGCATACGCTCAGCGTTCTTATAGTTCAGGTAATGCCAGTTATGTAATACCTATTCCCATGGGGAACAAGGTGAGGTCTGGTGATTGCACTTGTTTGTTTAGTTCTGGACGGGTGTGTGCGATGTAGAACGCTTCTTTTATGCTATAAGAACACTGAACGTTTGCATATTATTTCACTATGATGATGATCAAACAGATCGAAAACGTTAAGACTCAATTTTAACAGCTTTTACCTTAAAAGTTTTATATTTTAAAATAGATATAATACCATTATGCTAAAAATCTAGTGAAGTTATCAATACAGGGTTCTCCTGAAAATTTAAGTATGAAGAGCCTCTGACGGAAAAAAAAAAATTTTTTTTCCAGACGCATACAAGGAATTTAATTAAAGCCAAAAGAATCATCTGCATTGTTTACAGCTTGGGAAGTCAAGAAAAGGTAAACAAACGATATAAAAAGTTATTATTGCTTCTTATGTACTTTTAAGCACGAAAGTAGCTGGAATGCCCAGGCATACTAGTAAGGCAATCATTTTCATCCATCTTGCTTACAGATAACACTAACAATGGGCAATTTGTTTGTCATTAGGAATCATTTGGCCGGAGCAAGAAGGCCACATTAAACACATCAAACTTGTAGTAAAAGGACAATATTATCTGTATGCTATCCCGCCCAGCAGAAATAAGTAGATTTACGCAAAAAGATTCATTGTCAGTGTTTATCATAACTTTTACTTGGCCTGGCAAACATTAATTACCCAAAACATCAAACTTTGTTAAAAAAATGTCCATTTCTTATATAGCGAGAATAGAGAATTCAGAACAACAGGGCGTATCTAATCGATATTTTCAATACTCGATAGAAATCGAACGTAATCGATCGTAATCGATACTTATCAATCGATTAACATCGGAAATCAATGGAAATCGATCACTCGCGTCCTTGTGACTATCGATTTTGATCAATTTCTGTAATTAGCTATCGATTTATCGATTTGTTCGACAATGATCGAAAAAAATAAATGGACAAAGATTCTCTTTCATAAAGTTCTCAGTTTTACGCTAGAATGAGTCAGAACTCACCCGCACAAATACACAGTAGTCCAAAACTGAACTGATAAGCATTCCCTTTACACGGCTTTATTTAAGATTGACTATAGAATTTTTAGTAAATTTTGAAACTGAAAAGGATTAAAACATGCACAACGCAACTGTTACGAAACTATCGTTTCCGCCTTCACAATTAGAGTCATACTTGTTGTTATGATATCTCGAGTTCTCTTCTCGTTCTCTTCAATTCGGTTAGTAAGCCGTTCCACAATTGTGATCCTCTAAACGTTTTCGAGAATTTACCATAATTCATTCTTTTATAGTGTATTTATTGGCAGATATTAAAGATGTTGTTTGAATAAGGTTATCGTTTTTGTGGTGAACGGCTTACAAATCTAAATAAGCCCTCCGCGCTCCGTAAGCCACCATGCGCGCCTCCCCATAAGCGTTCGAAAATTACCCTTCTAAATTCTTGGAGAACGGACTGCAGTTTGCCAATTTCTACAGTAGTGACTCTGGATATTAACCATGATCCTGATGATTCTAGAGTACAAGTTTTCCTCTGATTTGTTTGTTAGTTATCATTATTCAATACCCGTAAGTACAGCAAAGATCGATCCGAGTACACAGTACACAGCACCATAGGATTGCTGGGCTGAAATCTGCTGAAATATTGCTTTAAACAGCTTTACAGCAGTGATCCTGGTGAAAAAAAAATAAGAAAAGTAGCTACCGTCGGAGAAAGAAGTAACATCATCTTTATCAACAAAGCGGATTCGAAGGTAAGCTTGACGGTAAATGTTACGCAGTGTTATGATAAGATCAGGTCACGTTTTTGATTTTTGATTTCCATCGATGTGACAAAAATTTGTGATTATCGATTTCAATCGATTAAATTGACTAATCAATCGACAAATATCGAGTACTATCAAGTATTATCGATTAATCGATTACATTTTCGATGATTGATTTCTATCGATTAGATACGCCCTGACAACAAGGATAAGCCTTAATTGGGAAATTTAAAGAGCAGCAATTAGAAGTGACTGTTTCAATTCAATCTTTATTCACAACAGGTTTATAACTTTATGATTTCATCTGTGTATGTTTTTCTGATCAGTGCCAAACTCCCTCTCGTTGGATAGTTTCCCACAATGCACTTGCATGAAACGATTGAAACAATAACAAACCAACTCATACGTGGTCACACAATGCTGAAACTTTCAACTCGATCACAAATCGTTCATGGTCAATAAAACGAGCATAAACCATAAGTTACCTTTGGTATTAGGATCAATATGTGCCTTTATGATGTTTCCCATGACAGAAGTGTGATCCAATTTTGAAACTGCCATTTTAGCAGCGTTGGTAGTTGCAAAAGTCACACGACCCTTTCCGGCGTGTTTCTTTGTTTGTGGATCATAATATATTTTTATGGCATCGACTCGGCCAAAGCGTTCGCACATCTCTTGTAAAAACTTCTTGTCCACATTGTCATTTAAACCCGAAAAGTGCACTTCGCGTTGCGGAGGAATTCCTACATACCACTTGTCCACCTAATAAAAAGGGAATCACCAAAACAATACTTAGATTTGTAAAGTGGCAATCGCTTAATTGGTCAGGCAAAAATAATTACCATATCGCTAAATCAGTTACCCTAAACATAACTAGACAAAATGTTCCGAAATAACTTCAAGAATTGGTTTTAAGGAACTTCAAAACCAAACAAACCTTAAAATTAGGAACTGGTAAATCGGCTTTGTTGAGAGTCCATATTCTCGTTCTCCTAGAGCGAGGATCCTTTGGCACAACCGGTGGTTGCTAGAAGGAAGTGAAACAAAAAAGTTAAGAAAAGTTCCACAGACAGTATGGCAGACGATTACGACACGTTTATCCACGAGTAATAATCTTACCCCTGGAAACACTCCATTATATCTGTAGATTTTAGCATGTCCTTTCTTAATGGCGGGATCTATCAGAAGTTTGAAATCCTCTCGCTGGACATTCTCTTCAAATCGGGGCAGTGATCTTGTCAGACCATTAGCTACTAAGATAAAGAAACACATTACAAAAATACAACCAATGATACGACAATTTCTTAAAATCACGGTTTTTAGCCCGTTTACGCTCTACAAATATGCATTATACATGCCTGGCTTCTCTCCATGACTAAGACGTGATTGTAATCTACTGTTGCTTTCGGGGGCTTTCGCATCACCAAAGCCAAGTTTTCTTGAAAGAACTGGTGGTTCATAGGACATTTCCGCTCATCGTCTAAGCCATGGAACTACTTGTTACCATTTAATCTTGTTTACAGTGTTTTAAACTTGCACTTTTTTGAGCCCTCGGCGAAATGATTATCTTCGTCAATCACCACACGCGTGACAAATATTCCCATGATCCATTTCGTGCTAGTACGCTTCCTTCATGATGTCTTCCCCTGAGTCATTGCAACGATGAATAAATTTGTTGCAGTCCTCGAAGTCTTCGAAAGTTTTCATGAAAAAAGGATTTTGACACACTGGGAACGAGGTTGATTAGCCAAACGTGTCTTCAATTTTACTTTGAGCCAGACTGGTTCTTATTACACGTAAAAACCGGGACAAATTTGAGAAAAACAATTTAAAACTTTCTGTTATGAAAAACACAGCAAACTGAGAGACACGGAAAACTATAGTCCCAAAAGTTGTTTTCGACGACTCAATCAAACGTTGAAGGCTAGGACCTCAGAGATCAGGAATATTGACCCAGGAACTCCAGGCCTAGGATGTAGCACGTGACCCTATGTCCGCCATATTTCTCACGTGGCACCTCCCTCAAGCCTCGTTCCTGAGACCACACCGGCTGCCAGCGAGTCCTCCATGTTCGTTTGTACCAAGCACTGACCGGAGATTCGATTTCTACGCGTATTTCTCGTATAATTGGCGTCTTTTGGCTCCTCCTAGTACTTCAGTCTCTAGTTGGACGCTCTGTGGATAAATTAAGTGGAAATGGCGCAGCTTTTACCGATTAGGTTTCAAGAACATCTCCAGGTTAGTGCGCGGGTTTGATCCTAATGCTTACTTATATATTCCTTTCGCTCTGTTGAGCGCATGGTTCTATCACAGTGAATCGAACGGCCGTAAAGTTGCTTGAACTCTGAAGAAGAATTTCTGTCGCTCCTTCTGTGCGCCTGCTGATAATCTATTGGAAAATGCGTCTGATTGGCGTAGGCTTACACCATGTTGAAATGTTTAGTGTTCGTGTCGGGAACAGGAACTTGAGCTACGATTATGGCTACTTAAACAGTAAATCTAGTACCAGAGCTTTTGATCGCTCTTTTATCTTCCGTACGTTCAGTTTAAACATTCTGTAACATCTTTAGGCCATTTCGTCGTTGTAAGTGATTTCTTTAAAGAATGCCTACCTTTGGTCCTGTACTTTGATTACGCTGCTATCAAAGAAGTTTATTTACCTGTGTCGGCTCTCAGCTCTGTTTCGCAGTGTTGAATAAAATATGCATCCTTTGATGGGAAGGTCGTTTAGAAGTTAGAAAGGGGAATTGGAGGCGAACAAATATCCTTCGTTTGTAGTTTGCGACATGTCATTCATATAAAGATTTTCTAGTTTATAATGTTCTGACATAAGTGTTTGGTGTAAAATTGTACATTAATTATTTTAGCTACTGAAAAACAGCTTATTAGAAGTCATTAAATTATATTGCATTTGCTGGCTGTTCTTAAATTCCAAAAAAAAAAAAAGAAATTTAACATCCATTTTCAGCAGAAGTGTGCTTCAGATTGTGGTCTTTGACAGTTAACTAGGTAAATTGGACAATTATTGTTTGTAAGTGTCCTCTCAATACATTTGTTCTAACAAACACTATCCAGCAAGGTACCTTGTCAACTTAAAAAAAATAATTTTAATTTGATAAAAATGTTCAACAAACTTTTAACTAGAAGAAGCTATGCTAAGCTGAAGACCTGTAGTGTTCAGGACCATAGCTAGTATTTGTTTTTTTGTTTGGGGAGGGGCAGTACCAAAGCCAAATGGGGCCAAACTATTGAAATATAGCAGTGATTTCCTTAGCCATATTTAGGATAGCAGCAATTCAAAGAAATCGTAATGGTAATCATAATCGTGACAAGGCAAATAATATTACATTTGTCAAATAAATAAATATAGTCACACAAAGAATTCATCAAAATTTAAAACATGCATGCTTAGTAGAATTTGGGCCATTATACCTCAACTCTAGTTATAGCCAGAGGTCGCATTTACACACAAATCATGCGCATATACATATAAAACTTTCATAGTACGCACAAACACTGGGCCCATTTTGTCCTTTGGACACACATAATTAAGTTTAACTTGAATGAAATAAAATAGCAGTGGAAAATGTGAAAGAAAAAAAATTGAATTTTGAAGTTGGGGGGCCAAGGATGGTTTTTTACAAAACCTACTGGTTAAACACTGGTTATAGCAGACATCCTTGGGACTACTATTTGGTGTCCATATTATCAAGAGTCTGCAACAGTGGGGTGTTAAATTTTTACTTTGATAAATAATCATATAATATAGGTCAATATAGTGTACAAACTAGTGAACATTCCAAAAACCCAAAATGATCATGTCATTCAATATGTCCAAGATGTTCGTTATAACAGTCTAGAGGAACAATTAGTTTGGGACCACATGAAATGTCCACAATTTCACAGTAGAAAGAGTCCGTAATAGAAGGAGTTATTTAAATTGTACATTTTTGTAGTTTCGGCTGGGGGTGTAGCTTCTATCCATAATTGCAGGGTGTCTGTAAGGCGAGAGTTATCCATAGGCTAAACTCAATGGGGAAATTGTTGCAAAATATTGTTCTTTTTAATAGAAAGATTAAAAAGGCTGTTGAAGTAAAGTTGCTCCAAGTTTCTGTTCATTAACAATTTGAATTTCTCACCATTACCTTTGTCTGAGTTCCAAACCTCTGCAGGGTCAAAAGGCCAAACTGTAACTTTTTTTTCAAAATGTACATTGCAAAGAATGTAAACATGTGTTTACATGTTTTGCTAATTCGATAAATCGAAGAAAAATTATAAAAATACTTAACATAACATAACACCACACTGTTGACACCAGGTTTTTGTTTCCATGGGATAGCCTTTTACTGTTTTTTTTGGCCAACACACTGCAGCACTAGCTACACACTTTCTGGTTTGCTGGTCTTTTTCCAGTAGCCTTTTATCAGGTGCTTTCCTACTCAAACTGAAAAGTGGTTGTAATCGTTTTTGCTGATGGCTTCTTTGGGGTTCATATTATAGAATACATCCATTGTAAGCAGCAACATTGAAGAAGAACCAAAAGATGCATTGCTAGCACTTGAAACTATTTTTCAGTGGTGTTCCAAGATTGAAATTTATCATCTTGATCTACACCTCCATGTATATGTGTTAAAACTGTATAGACATCCTTTTTCTGGTATAACATTTGTCAAAGATGCCACATTATGCTTGTCATGCTATCTTGTAAATAGAAGGGCCCCCCTTTTCCTGGCTTGTGAAATTTATATCTTAGCAGCACTGGTAGGCTACTTTGGAGGTATATTCATCCCCATTCCAAAGTAAAACTTTCACTTTGGCTTTGATCACTTGCTCCATCAACCAATACATTTCTCCCTGTTGGCTTATTTTTGGCAAGGATAGTGGTTTGTCTGCTTAATTGTTTTCTGGATTGAGAATCTACCTCTGCTACTTTTCCCTTCTCACTGTTGTGGTCTTTGTTCAGCCAGGAGAATTGCATTGTTCTCCAATGTGACAATTGAAAGAGAAATTGCTTTTACTAATTGTTCTGGTTTTATTTCTGTTTCAGCTGCAAAGTGTAGGCATAAATGCTGCTAACATTGGCTTCTCCACCCTCACAATGGAGTCAGACAAATTTATTTGTGTGCGGGAAAAAGTTGGCGAGACAGCTCAAGTGGTCATTATTGACTTAGCGGATGCAAATAATCCAACAAGAAGACCAATTTCTGCAGACTCTGCTATTATGAATCCAAAATCTAAGGTCATTGCACTAAAAGGTTGGTGTTAACTTCACTTTAAATTACAATGTATCTAAGATAAGTGAACAAGGAGAAACATGTAAAGGGAGAAGATAAGACAAGTTAACAATTGAAGGGGTGAGTGCAAAACCATGCTAAGTGATGATTTGGGTGAAAAAAAAAATTTTCGCGAAAGGGCTTGAATTTTTGCATGCGGTCTTCAATGTAATAGAAAAACGTGGTCCTGTATTTTTGTCGCTGGTTTTTGCTTCATTTATAAAGACGCCGCTAGGAAAACCGAGTGGTTTTTCTGCATACGCAATATCTCGAAAACGAAGCAAAGCTTAGTGGAAAAACTACGGGACATTGTTAAACATACCTAAACAAAACTGCATACAAAATTTGAAGCGTTTTCGACAAAGTTCACTTTTGATTAAAATACCTAGCGCCCTTTTCCCGCCGAGGTCTTCAAATAAACGAAGCCGGGCCTTTGTTATGATAAACAGAGCCGACCCTTTGTTATAATAGCCAAGCCAAGCCTTTGTTATAAGTCGAAGTCTCGCCTCGGTTTATTATAACAAAGGATCGACCCGCCGTGACCGCAAGGACTTTGATTTTACTTAGAAACCAGCAAAATGTCAATTTTATGCAACTTATATAAGCTCAAATTTATTGATTTCAGGTCAAAACTGGTTAAAACGTTGACTCATGTTAACGCGCGACGGCAAGGATGTTGATTTCTCTTAGAGAACAGCAAAATGTCAATTTCACGCAACGTAAAAGCTCAAAAATGTCGATTTCAGGTCAAAAAAGGTTTAAATGTTGATTTTATGTTAACCCGTGACGGGAAGGTTGTTGATTTCACTTAGAAAACAGCAAAATGTTGATTTCACGCAACGTATAAGCTCAAAAATGTTGATTTCAGGTCTAAATAGGTCAAAATGCTGATTTCACGTAACGCGTGACAGCAAGGATGTTGATTTCACTTAGAAAACAGCAAAATGTTAATTTCACGCAGCGTATAAGCTCAAAAATGTTGATTTCAGGTCTAAATAGGTCAAAATGCTGATTTCACGTTAGCGCTTGACGGCAAGGATGTTGATTTCACTTAGAAAACAGCAAAATGTTAATTTCACGCAACGTATAAGCTCAAAAATGTTGATTTCAGGTCTAAATAGGTCAGAATGCTGATTTCACGTTAGCACTTGATGGCAAGGATGTTGATTTCACTTAGAAAACAGCAAAATGTTGATTTAACGCAGCGTATAAGCTCAAAAATGTTGATTTCAGGTCTAAATAGGTCAAAATGCTGATTTCACGTAACGCGTGACAGCAAGGATGTTGATTTCACTTAGAAAACAGCAAAATGTTAATTTCACGCAGCGTATAAGCTCAAAAATGTTGATTTCAGGTCTAAATAGGTCAAAATGCTGATTTCACGTTAGCGCTTGACGGCAAGGATGTTGATTTCACTTAGAAAATAGCAAAATGTTAATTTCACGCAACGTATAAGCTCAAAAATGTTGATTTCAGGTCTAAATAGGTCAGAATGCTGATTTCACGTTAGCACTTGACGGCAAGGATGTTGATTTCACTTAGAAAACAGCAAAATGTTGATTTAACGCAGCGTATAAGCTCAAAAATGTTGATTTCAGGTCTAAATAGGTCAAAATGCTGATTTCACGTTAACGCGTGACGGCAAGGATGTTGATTTCACTTAGAAAACAGCAAAATGTTAATTTCACGCAACGTATAAGCTCAAAAATGTTGATTTCAGGTCTAAATAGGCCAAAATGCTGATTTCACGTTAGCGCTTGACGGCAAGGATGTTGATTTCACTTAGAAAACAGCAAAATGTTAATTTCACGCAACGTATAAGCTCAAAAATGTTGATTTCAGGTCTAAATAGGTCTAAATGCTGATTTCACGTTAGCGCTTGACGGCAAGGATGTTGATTTCACCTAGAAAACAGCAAAATGTTGATTTAACGCAGCGTATAAGCTCAAAAATGTTGATTTCAGGTCTAAGTAGGTCAAAATGCTGATTTCACGTTAACGCGTGACAGCAAGGATGTTGATTTCACTTAGAAAACAGCAAAATGTTAATTTCACGCAACGTATAAGCTCAAAAATGTTGATTTTAGGTTTAAATAGGTAAAATATGGCGGCCGGAAAATAGTGTTAACATCTGGAACTTACTTTGGTTATCTGGGACAATGACTATCTGCACTGAACAAATAAACATCAAATAAGCACTTTTCCAAATACAGCAACATCTTAAATGGCTAAAAATCACGAGATAAATACATATTTTTCGACAAACGCGATCGTAGCTTTATGTCACGCACCGCCTGACAGTTTAACAAATTAACCCTTCTGCGCAACGTACGGGTCTCCATACATCTGCATGTCCGCTGATCCCAGAAGTTCAAAACACTACAAATCATGCCGATATGAAATAAAATCAAAGCAACCTGGATCACAGATCTATGTTACAATCGATCGCTACTTGTTGGCCATTATTATCTTTAAATGAAAAAAGCCGAAACAATCTAGTTACCAGTTCGAGAAACGCGAGCAGAACGTGATCGCAATGCATGCCGGGAAGGGTCTTTACACCTCGTGCGCGGGAAAACATGGCGGTCGATACAAGACAAATTTTATAAGTCAAAAACCAGTTCTCGCTTTCCAAACTTTGACACTAGCAACGCTTGGCAAATGGGCCACAACTCACGATAGGGTATTTTTCTTGGGCAAGAACTGCTCTTGGACTTTGCTGCCTGGCTTGATCTGACTTCGAACGCCGATAACACGATTACGGTATATCAGCTACCTTCGAAGTTTCAGAACACATTTTGATTCTTTAAAACGTGCTGATGACTTACGGGTTTATCAAGGCTTTATGATGCCTCTCAACCACCAGGCAGGCACACAAGGTACTTTAACACAATGCTTAAGATATTAGTTGACAGAGCTCTAATGCGGCACATCTCTTTTTAGTTCGATGGTATTTCGTTTGCCGCTCGATTGATTCACGTGTTGTGCTCACGTCACAATAGCCGATGTAAACAATCTGTTCCCAGATTTCCGCTCTATATATGCTGTGAGATTTGATTTTGACTTCATACACTATAAACAGTCTGCCTGTTTGCTGTTCAACAAATAAACTCCTAAAGACATGGCTAGGAAAAGCCAAGTATTTTTGCATACGTTATAACTCGAAAATGAAGCAAAAACCAGCGACAAAAATACAGGGCCGCGTTTTTCTATTACATTGAAGACCACATGCAAAAATTCAAGCCCTTTCGCGAAAATTTTTTTTTTCACCCAAATCGTCACTTAGCATGGTTTTGCACTCACCCCTTCAATTGAGGAGCATACTAGTGTGTCAGGAGATTTATCAAGGTTGTAAGAAGAAGAGCGTAGTAACAAATGTAAATGAATGAAAATAGAAATATAGAGAGAGACAAAAAAGATGAGACTGCCACATTATCAATGGTCTATGGTACAGAGAATCCTTGATTAGAGTAGAATAAAACCGAGGTCTTCCAAATGTTCCAAAATTAAGAAAGATGCCAGAAGATATGTACAGTACTGTGCCAAAAGAATGCAAAATATCGTAGAAATTTGGGGCGAAGAATCATGATATATCGGGCGATATTTTGAAGAAATTTTTTTCTGAGTGACATGAAAATTTGAACACATACACAAAATTTTTCTATTCTAAGAACAATATTTCTATGAGATTTTGCTGGTACTGAAAAGGAAATTCTCATAGCTAAACAAAAAATCCCAATCCTAAAGCAAAATCTTGTTGAGTGTTTGTAAGCATATGTTATTCACTCTTGCATGCCTTGCATGCCTATGTTTAAAACAAGAAGATCTTTTAGATCTTTTATGCCCAAGTCGCTAGTGAAGGGAAGGTGCCTACGAAACCTGCGGGCTGCAACCGCAGTCACATCCCCAAGGCGCTAGAACATCCCACTGGCCTGCCCAACCCATAACTAAAACAGTGGAGAATGAAAGTGGGATTTTACCATAATATAGGAAAATTCCTTCTGTATTTCTCCTTGTATTTCGGACTGAAAAACACTACAATGTAATGTTGTCAAATTTTAAGCAAAAAGTCCTCAAGAACTGCAATGTTAAATTGCAGTGTAGAAAGCTAGGAAAGGTAAGTTCAAAACATTTTGAAATCAAGAAAAAGTGTTGCTACAAGTACTCTTTAAATTTCGCTTTAATACTTACAAAGTTTGTTGTGGATTTTCTAACCCTGAAAACTGTGTAGTGCTAATGAATTCTGACTTTTTGGATGAATGAGTTTACTCTCAACTTTTGACCAGTGTATAAGTCGAGGTCTTTGATTTGGACTGAATTTGTGGGCATGAAGGGTCAACTTATACACAGGAAAATACCGTAACAGCTAGTCAACAGACAATGTCTGTTGACTGTTGGATGACAGGACATGTTGTCTAGTCGATAACACTTCAAAGGAAAATTTGATTCAGTGTTGTAGTTCTAAATTAAGTTGTACATTATTTATGATTCATTGGGAAAGAAAAAAAAAGAAAAGTCTTCCAGTGTGGCATGTGTCTATCAGTGTGTATGCTAATACAGTCGCATGTGCACTAATGGCAACCTCTCTGTATACAAAACCTCCTTTTTAGCACATCTGTAGTCTCTGTTTCTGTTCAGTTTCTGTTTTATAGATGTATTTTGATAGTGTTATGTATTTACATTCTTAAGATAAAAATGTTGCACCCCTGAAAAAAGGTGTCTTATTACACCTTACCTCCCCATAACAGCCACCTCTCTATAGTTGTGGGGAGGTTTGACTTCAATCCTTATTGTGATGTTGCAACATAATGTGGAAAGCGAAACAGATGCCTGTTAACTTGTATCTTAAAACTTAAGTCTTCTATATCAAAGTGGAATTAAAAATAACGACTTAGTTTGCATGAATCACTTAAGCTTAAATAAAAATTGAATAGCAGAAGCGATAGGAAGAGATAGTGGGACGCAAAAGTGTAATTATATCAATTTAACTGAACATTGCGGTTATGCTGTGTATTCGGTACTTTTTGCACTGAATTTGAGCTACTTCTACAATGAAAGCTTGCTAAATGTACTTCCTTGACATTAAGCATTTTTCCAGCCAAAATCATTTCTTTTGCAAGCAAAAGTAGATTTGAGCGGACAACTTGACCAGCGCCTGCTGGAAAATTATTTCTAGCCCTGTCTCAAGGACTCTGTTTTCCCTTCCATTTCCAGCTGGAAGAACTCTTCAGATCTTTAACATTGAAATGAAAAGCAAGATGAAGGCACATACCATGGTGGAGGATGTCACTTTCTGGAAGTGGATTAATGTCAACACCCTTGCTCTTGTCACAGAAACTACTGTTTATCACTGGTCTATGGAAGGTAATGCAATGGATCAATCAATCAATTCATCAGCAAGTCTGTCTGTCTGTCTGTCAGTCAGTCAATCAATCAATCAATCAGTGACATCGAGTGGATTCGTGAAGGCTTGAAGGGAAGTACATACATGTACATAAAAAGAGGGGAAAAAAGTGAATTAAGTAACATTCTTGTCTTTGGTGCCCTGAACCTTGGTACTGTAACTTTTGGACAAAACTACAATCTACCGAAAGTCTGATCAACATCATAATGACAAATTAATTAAAGGGCTTTATGATCTGAAGCCTTAACTAGCTATTAGAGATGATCATTTGCTAAAATGCTGGATTCAAGAAGGTTTCATTTTATCATGGCAACATAATTGTAATGTGTGAGTTCAAACAATTGGCCAGGAAAACATTTTGTGTATTGAACAATAAAGACATGTGATTCATTTACCTTTCCTCTTGTTACTATTTACGATTCACAATCAGGTGATTCTCAGCCATACAAGATGTTTGACCGCCATTCAAGTCTTGCTGGGTGTCAGATAATAAATTACAGAACAAACAAAGATGCCACATGGCTCCTCCTGATTGGCATTTCAGCTCAGGTACCTATGATATTGAGTATATGAAAGAACAGGCTGCGATTAGTTATTATAAAATCACTATGAAGTTGAGAACTTGTAAAATGTGAAAACAGAGAAAACACTTTGGGCAAAGACTGTCAGCAAGAAATTTCAGCCAAGCATTATATCCTGCATAATCATCTGAAGTTGGAAAAAAGACTCCATCAGAAGAAAGGCTCACACCTCTCCTCTGTCAAAAACTTTATATATGCATTCCTTGGGGAAATAGCAAAAATGCTGCTCATGATCAGAGGTTGAAATCAAATGCAAAATTCTGTAAGGTGTTGAACAGTAAACTGATGAACTCAGGTGTTGGGTCAAAAAGCTCTTTGATTTTATTCCAGCAAAACCGAGTGGTAGGTGCTATGCAGCTTTACTCAACAGAACGAAAAGTCAGTCAACCAATTGAGGGGCATGCCGCCGCCTTTATGCAGTTCAAGATTGAAGGCAATGCTCAGGAATCCACTCTTTTCAGCTTTGCTGTAAGAGGAGCACAAGGAGGAAAGGTATAAGGGATCTGTTAATTGTGCACCAAAGCCCTTGTGATGAATGTTTATCACAATCTTTCAATTGAGGCACATTTAGTGTTTGAAAGTTGTACGATTTTTTTAAAAAACAATACTTTGAACCACAGGGTTTTCATTAAGTTTTAAGTCACCTGTAGCCTGGTTCTCCACACCGGTAACAAACTAGTTACTTTGTGGGTGAATTCTATCAACAGAAGGCAATTTCACCTGTAGCATTAAGGGAAAACAAGCACACTCAGCCATAACAGATGTTACGGGTTTCGGCCCTGAATGACAGCCCTGAACAATTATTAATAAATATCATTACATGAACTACCATTTTGGAATTTATAGAGCAAAGCTGATTTTTTGGTCATATGTTAGCTCTTTGCTAGATCAAATAAATTTATCATGGAATTTTGCTTAGATGAAGGGTTCCTTGATCTCTTGCTAGTGCATACAGAGAAACCTGCTTAAAGGAGCTACCTGTACTTGTGCAGTGCAGCTCAGGTATATGCGAACCAAAATATACGCATAATTCACATCAGCCGAATACACGTATACGTGTATGCATATATGCACATCTGCATATACAGTATATGTGCGTATGCCTCATTAGTATGTATGAGCGAACTTGTTGTTTCTTCTTTTCTTTGGTCATTGTTGTTTTCAATGGCATGACAGCTTGGCACAGAGCAAGAGAGATTTTTATTTATTTTGAATACGTGTATACAAGATACGTGCGTATACCTTTAGATGAGACTAAGCCAAAACAAACAAACATTATTTTTGCAATTGGCCACACAATTTACTGCTTTCTGTCAAATAGATTTGGGGATAGAAGCTTCAACAACCCCATCGTCAAAGAGCAAACAATTTGTGCCAAGTACAGTGAAAGCCCGTTAATACGGACACCAAGGGGACATGCCAAAATGTCCGTATTAACGGGGTGTCCGTATTAACCGGGGTCCTCGGAAAAAAGTCAGGGACACATGTTTTATCGATACAAACACTAAGGCCGACACTTGTACGGCAACAAAACGTTTTAATTGTACTGTAAATTACAAATCATTAACTGTATCACTCTCGGTGAAATTTTGCCTTTGCAACCAGAGCCGGGAAATGGTGACGACAAAAACGCAGTCACCGTGCTAAAGGAAAGTCGAGTTATCGGCCACATGCCACATCACCTCGCAAACACCAAAAACCGCACTGGTATAGTCACCCATTTTATTTCAAAGCCTACTAATCGAGGATCAGTTGAAGTATGTGGAAAAGCAGTTAATTGGGGTGGAGGCCTTGGTATGGAAATACCGTGTGTTTATATCTTTGATGGTCCTAGGAAGCACGTGGATTTACTTGAACAATTAATAGACATTGGCAACAATCCAGCAATACGAACGGAGGCCGATGCTGATGGTGGCAAGCATAAGACATCAATGTAGAAGAAGGCTACAAGCAAGGACTGTAGCGAAAGACCAAGAAAGTGAAACTTTTGTGTAAGCGTATCAGGCAGAAAACTTTATATAAGGACTGCAGACTGGGTAATGCACTGGAAGAAAGAACTGGTCAAATGCGTCATGCTATTTTGCCACTGTTTCATTTCGTAATAAAATTGTACTAACCTGCCGAAATCTGTCATAATTTGACCAGGGTACAAAATCTCTAATTAGCACATAATCATGACAGTGACAATAGACAATGCACAGATACAAACAGTGTCCGTAAAGTGGGGTTGACGATGTATAAGAGTCTGTCGCTCGGGACACAGAAAAGTGTCCGTTGTCTGTATTAACGGGTGTCCGTAATAAGCAGGTTAATTTTAGAAAAAATATATGAGCTTTTCGTTGGGGAAAACGAAACTGTCCGTAATATCGGGGTGTCCGTAGAGCAGGGTTCCACTGTACAACTAAAAGATAACGTTTTTCAAAAGAAAATGAATGCGGTTCGTGGAAGCAACCTGCCGACATGTGCCGGAACACAGAAATTTTACTCGCAGAAAAAATTGTAAACTCAATGTAATCCGCATGTCATGGAAACTTTGATAAACACTCCATTCTTCGATCAAGAAAAGTGTACGTAACTGCTA